>NC_089211.1:765000-772500 GCF_963930695.1 Labrus bergylta | reverse complement strand
GACACACACACATGCACAGGCACAATACACACACACACACACACACACACAGACACATCACGCACAAACACAACAAAAACAGACACACACACACACACAGGCACACATACACACACACACACACACACAGACACACACACATGCACAGGCACAATACACACACACACACACACACACACACACACACACAGACACACCACACAAACACACACAAAAAAACACACACACACACACACACACACACACACACACACACACACGGACACACAACACTCACACACTCACAGTCAGACAGACACACAAATAAAACAAAAACAGACACACAACACACACAGAAAGACACACACACACACAAACAGACACAAACACAAAAGGACACACACACACAGACACACACACACACAGACACACAACACACACACACACACAGACACAGACACACACACACAACAAGCACACACACACACACACACACACACACACACACACACACATACATAGAACAAACACAGACACACACACAAACAGACAGCGCACAAACACAACACACACACACACACACACAGAAAGACACACAAAAAGACACACACACAAACACAATACAAACAGACACACAACACACAACACACACACACACACATAGACAGACAGATACACACACAAACAGACAGCGCACAAACACAACACAAACAGACACACAACACACACACACACACACATACATAGAACAAACACAGACACACAACACACACACACACACACACAGAAAGACACACAAACAGACACACGCACAAACACAACACAAACAGACACACAACCCACAACACACACACACACACACACACAAACACACAAACACACACAGACACACCACAAACACACACACAAACAGACAGACAAACAAACACAACACAAACAGACACACAACACACAACACACACACAGACACACACACACACACACACACACAGACACACATACATGCACAGGCACAACACACACAACACATACACACAAACATAACACACAAAAACGGACACACACACACACAGACAGACACACACAAACACACACAAAAACACACAGGCACAATACACATACACACACACAGACACAGGTACAACACACACACAGACAGATACAAACACAGACACACACATACTCACAGACACACACACACAAACAAGTGCATAGACACAACACACACACACAAACAGAAACACACACACACATACACACACACACAAACAGACACAGACACACACACACACAAATACACACACACGCACACACACACAAACACACACACACAGACACACACACACAAACATGCACACAACAAACACAGACACACACACACACACACACACACACATATACATACAACAAACACAGACACAACACACACACACACACAGAAAGACACACACACATACAACCAGAAACATGCACACACACAGCACAAACAGACACACAACACACAACACACACACACACACACACACATCCACCCACACACACACTCACACACACACACAGACACACATACATTTACAGGCACAACACACACACACACACACACACACACACACACACACACACACAGAAAGACACACAATTAGACACACACACAAACACAATACAAACAGACACACAACACACAACACACACACACACACACACACACACACACACAGACACACACACATGCACAGGCACAAGACACACACACACACACACACACACACACACACACACCATGCACACACACAACAACAATAGACACACACACACACACACACACACACACAGACACACCACACAAACACACACACACACAAATACAGAGAACAAACACAGACACACAACACACACACACGCACACACACAGAAAGACACACAAACAGACAGACGCACAAACACAACACAAACAGACACACAACACAAACACGCACACACACACACAGACACACACACAGGCACAATACACATGCACACACACAGACACAGTCACAGGTACAACACACACACAGACAGATACAAACACAGACACACACATACTCACAGACACACACACACAAACAAGTGCATAGACACAACACACACACACAAACAGAAACACACACACACATACAACCAGAAACACGCACAACCACAGCACAAACAGACACACAAACATGCACACAACAAACACAGACACACACACACACACACACACACACACATATACATACAACAAACACAGACACAACACACACACACACACACACACAGAAAGACACACACACATACAACCAGAAACATGCACAAACACAGCACAACACACAACACACACACTCACACACACACAGTCAGACAGACACACAAACAGACAGACGCAGAAATACAACAAAAACAGACACACAACACACACACAGACACACACAAACACACAAACAGACACACACACAAAAGGACACACACACACAGACACACACACACAGACACACAACACACACACACATACACACACACACACACAGACACACCACGCACACACACAACAAGCACACACACACACACACAAAACAAACACAGACACACACACGTACAATAAACACAGACACACACACAAACAGAGAGCGCACAAACACAACACACACACACACACATACACACACACACACACAGAAAGACACACAAAAAGACACACACACAAACACAATACAAACAGACACAAAACACACAACACACACACACACACATAGACAGACAGACAGATACACACAACACACACACACACACACACACACAGAAAGACACACAAAGAGACACGCACAAACACAACACAAACAGACACACAACACACAACACACAACACACACACACACACACACAGATACACCACACACACACACAGACACACACACATGCACAGGCACAATACACACACACACACACAGACACGCCACGCACACACAACAAAAACAGACACACACAAACATACATACAGACACACACACAAACAGACACACACACAAAAGGACACACACACACACACAGACACACACACACACATACACACACACATACACACACACACACCACGCACACACACACACACGTACAACAAACACAGACACACAAACACGTACAACAAACACAGACACACACACAAACAGAGAGTGCACAAACACAACACACACACACACACACACACACACAAACAGAAAGACACACAAAAAGACACACACACAAACACAATACAAACAGACACACAACACACACACAGACAGACAGACAGACAGATACACACACAAACAGACAGCGCACAAACACAACACAAACAGACACACAACACACAACACACACACACACACATACATAGAACAAACACAGACACACAACACGCACATACAGAAAGACAGACAAAAAGACACACGCACAAACACAACACAAACAGACACACAACACACAACACACACACACACACACACACACAGACACACCACACACACACACACAGACACACATACATAGAACAAACACAGACACACGACACTGACACACACACAGACACACATACATGCACAGGCACAACACACACAACACACACAGACAGACACACACACACACAAACACACACACACACACACACAGGCACAATACACACATGCACACACACAGACACAGACACAGGTACAACACACACACAGACAGATACAAACACAGACACACACACACACACAGACAGACATACACACAAACAGACAGACGCACAAATACAACACAAACAGACACACAACACACAACACACACACAGACACACACAAACAAACAGACACACACACAAAAGGACACACACACACACACACACACACAGACACAAACACACACACACATACATTTACAGGCACAACACCTACACACACACACACACACACACACACACAAAACAGACACACACACACAGACACACCACACACACACACACACACACACAGACACACATACATAGAACAAACACAGACACACAACACACACACACACACACACACACACAGACACACCACACACACACACACACACACACACACAGACACACATACATAGAACAAACACAGACACACAACACTCACACACACAGACAGACATACAAACAAACACAACACAAACAGACACACAACACACAACACACACACAGACACACACACACACAGACACACATACATGCACAGGCACAACACACACAACACACACACACAAACATAACACACACAAACGTACACACACACAGACAGATACAAACACAGACACACACATACTCACAGACACACACACACAAACAGACAGACGCACAAATACAACAAAAACAGACACACAACACACACACACACACACACACACAAACAGACACACACACAAAAGGACACACACACACACAGACACACACATACACACACACACACAGACACACAACATACACACACACACACACACACACACACACACACACACACACACACAGACACACCACGCACACACACAACAAGCACACACACACACACACACACACACACACACACACACACAAAACAAACACAGACACACACACAAACAGAAAGACACACAAAAAGACAGACACACAAACACAATACAAACAGACACACAACACACAACACACACACAGACAGACAGACAGATACACACACAAACAGACAGCGCACAAACACAACAAAAACAGACAAACAACACACAACACACACACACACAGACACACAAACACACACAGACACACAACACACACACACACACACACACACAGACACACCACGCACACACACAAAAGGACACACACACACACACACAGACACACACACACACACACACACACACACACACACACACACACACACACACCACACACACACACACACACAAAACAAACACAGACACACACACACGTACAACAAACACAGACACACACACAAACAGAGAGCGCACAAACACAACACACACACACACACACACACACACACAGAAAGACACACAAAAAGACACACACACAAACACAATACAAACAGACACACAACACACAACACACACACACACACATACATACAACAAACACAGACACACAACACTCACACACAAACAGTCAGACAGACACACACACACAAACAGACAGACGCACAAATACAACAAAAACAGACACACAACACACAAACACACACAAACAGACAAACACACACAAACAGACAGACGCACAAAAGGACACACACACACACACAGACAACAACACACACATACACACACACACACAGACACACAACATACACACACACACACACACACACACACACACATACATTTACATTCACAACACACACACACACACACACACACACACACAAACACACAAAGAAAGACACACAAACAGACACACACACAAACACAATACAAACAGACACACAACACACAACACACACACACACACACACACACACAAATGCACAGGCACAATACAAACACACACACACACACACACACAGACACACCACGCACACACACAACAAAAACAGACAGACACACACACATACAGACACATATACACACACACACACACACACAGACACCACGCACACACACACACACACACACAAAAAACAGACACACACACACACACACACACACAGACACACACACATACAACAAACACAGACACACAACACTCACACACACACAGTCAGACAGACACACACATAAACAGACAGACGCACAAATACAACACACACAACACACACACCACACACACAAAAAACAGACACACACACACAGACACACATACATACAACAAACACAGACACACAACACTAAAACACACACACAGTCAGACAGACACACACACACAAACAGACAGACGCAGAAATACAACAAAAACAGACACACAACACACACACACACACACAAACAGACACACACACAAAAGGACACACACACACACACACAGACACACATACACATACACACACACACACACACACACACACACACACACACACACACACAGACACACCAAGCACACACACACACACACAAAACAAACACAGACACACACACACGTACAACAAACACAGACACACACACAAACAGAGAGCGCACAAACACAACACACACACACACACACACACCCACACACACACACAGAAAGACACACAAAAAGACACACAAACACAAACACAATACAAACAGACACACAACACACAACACACACACACACAGACAGACAGATACACACACAAACAGACAGCGCACAAACACAACACAAACAGACACACAACAAACAACACACAACACACAACACACACACACACACATACATAGAACAAACACAGACACACAACACACACATACAGAAAGACACACAAACAGACACACGCACAAACACAACACAAACAGACACACAACACACAACACACACACACACACGGACAAACCACACACACACACACACAGACACACATACATAGATCAAACACAGACACACAACACTCACACACACACAGACAGACAGACAAACAAACACAACACAAACAGACACACAACACACAACACACACACAGACACACACACACACAGACACTCATACATGCACAGGCACAACACACACAACACACACACACAAACATAACACACACAAACGTACACACACACAAACAGACACATACACACACACACACACAGGCACAATACACACACGCACACAAACAGACACAGACACAGGTACAACACACACACAGACAGATACAAACACAGACACACACATACTCACAGACACACACACACAAACAAGTGCACAGACACAACACACACACACACACACAAACAGAAACACACACACACACACACAAACAGACACAGACACAGACACAAATACACACACACACAGACACACACACACACACACACACACACACATACACACAAACACACACACACACACACACACACACAAACATATACATACAACAAACACAGACACAACACTCACACACACACACACACACACAGAAAGACACATACACATACAACCAGAAACAGGGACAACCACAGCACAAACAGACACACAACACACAACACACACACACACACACACACACACACATACATTTACAGGCACAACACCTACACACACACACACACACACAAAAAACAGACACACACACACAGACACACATACATACAACAAACACAGACACACAACACTCACACACACACAGTCAGACAGACACACACACACAAACAGACAGACGCAGAAATACAACAAAAACCGACACACAACACACACACATACACACACACACACACACACACACACACACACAGACACACATACATAGAACAAACACAGACACACAACACTCACACACACACAGATAGACAGACAAACAAACACAACACAAACAGACACACAACACACAACACAGACACAGACACACACACACACAGACACACACACAC
>NC_089211.1:600000-752500 GCF_963930695.1 Labrus bergylta | reverse complement strand
ACGACACAAAGACACAACAACACAACACAACAGATACTCAACAACATCCCAGTAACACAGAGACACAACACAGCAACACAGAGACACAAAGACACAAACAACACAAAGATACAAAGACACAACAACAACACAGAGACACATCGACACAACACAACAACACAATGACACAAAGACAGAAAGACACAAAGAAACAATGACACAAAGACATAACAACAACACAACAACACAACGACACAAAGACAAAATAACACAAATACACAAAGACACAAATAGACAAAGACACAACAACACAAAAACACAAAGACACAACACAAGACACAACGACACAACAACACAACAACACAAAGACACAACACAACAACACAAAGACACAACAAAACGACAACGACACAGAGACAAAACAACACAACAACACAACACAAAGACACAACAACACATTTACACAACAACATCCCAGTAACACAGAGACACAACGACACATAGACACAAACATCACAAAGACACAAAGACACAACAACACACAGACACAGAGACACAAAGACACAACAACACAGATACATAACAACAACAGCACAACAGCACAACAGCACAACACCACAACGACACAGAGAGATAGAGACACAACAACCACTCAACAAGCACACAGAGACAAAACAACACAACACAAAGACACAAACAACACAAAGACACAACAAAAAGACACAACAACAACACAGACACAACAACACAAAGACACAACAACAACAACACAAAGACACAAGCAACACAAAGACAGAAAGACAGAAAGACACAACAAAACAACACAACGACACAGAGACACAACAACACAGAGACACAAAGACACAACAACACAATGACACAATGACACAACAACAACACAACGACACAAAGACACAATGACACAAAGACACGACAACACAGAGACACAACAGATACACAACAACATCCCAGTAACACAGAGACACAACACAACAACACAGAGACACAAAGACACAAACAACACAAAGATACAAAGACACAACAACAACACAGAGACACATCGACACAACACAACAACACACAGACACAAAGACACAAACAACACAATGACAGAAAGACAGAAAGACAGAAAGAAACAATGACACAAAGACATAAAAACAACACAACGACACAAAGACAAAATAACACAAATACACAAAGACACAAATAGACAAAGACACAACAACACAAAAACACAAAGACACAACACAAGACACAATGACACAACAACACAACGACACAAAGACACAACGACACAAAGACAAAATAACACAAATACACAAAGACACAAATAGACAAACACACAACAACACAAAAACACAAAGACACAACACAAGACACAACGACACAACAACACAACAACACAAAGATACAACACAACAACACAAAGACACAACAAAACGACACAGAGAGACAGAGACACAGAGATACAACAACCAAACAACACAACAATACAACAACGACACAGAGACAAAACAACACAACAACACAACACAAAGACACAACAACACATTTACACAACAACATCCCAGTAACACAGAGACACAACGACACATAGACACAAACATCACAAAGACACAAAGACACAACAACACACAGACACAGAGACACAAAGACACAACAACACAGATACATAACAACAACAGCACAACACCACAACGACACAGAGAGATAGAGACACAACAACCACTCAACAAGCACACAGAGACAAAACAACACAACACAAAGACACAAACAACACAAAGACGCAACAAAAAGACACAACAACAACACAGACACAACAACACAAAGACACAACAACAACAACACAAAGACACAAGCAACACAAAGACAGAAAGACAGAAAGACAGAAATACACAACAACACAAAGACACAAAGACACAACAACACAAATACACAAAGACACAACGACACAAAGACACAAATAGACAATGACACAACACAACGACACAAAAAAACAACACAACGACACAAAGACAACAACAGAAAGACAGAACAATAAGACACAACATCAACAAAAAGACACAGAGACAGAGAGACACAAAGACACAACAAATAGACACAACAACAACACAGACACAACAGCATCACAACAGAAAGCGACAAAGACACAACGACACAAAGACACAGAGACACAGAGACAGAGAGACACAAAGACTCAACAACACAAAGACACAAAAACACAGAGACACAACAACACAAAGACACAGAGACAGAGAGACACAAAGACACAAGAACACAAAGACACAAGACACAGAGACACAACAACACAACACAACAACACAGACACAGAGACACAAAGACACAACAACACAACACAGATACATAACAACAACAACACAACGACACAAAGACACAACAACACAGAAACACAACAAAACACCACAACGACACAGAGAGACAGAGACACAACAACCACACAATGACACAGAGACAAAACAACACAACATGAAGACACAACAACACAGATACACAACAACATCCCAGTAACTCAGAGACACAACGACACAACACAGAGACATAGACACAAAGACATAAACAACACAAAGACACAACAACACAACGACACAAAGACACAACAACACAATGACAGCGTATCTTGTGAAGCTTGAGCTCAAAAGTGACATAAAACATGTTTTTGAGACCCCACTCACATATGAAACATTTTTCATTAAAATTTTCACAAAATTCAAGTTTTTCGAAGCAACATTTTTTTCAAGAAAATTTGGAAATTTTTTTGAAGCCAAAATTTTTTACTTTTTTGAAGCCGAAATCTTTTCATGAAAATTTTCGACTTTTTTAAAGCCGAAATCCTGTCATGAACATTTTCAACTTTTTTGAAGCCGAAATCTTTTATTGTAAATTTTCAACTTTTTTGAAGCCGAAATATATTCATGAAATTTTTCAAAATTTTCAACTTTTTTGAAGCCAAAATACTGAACGAAAAATTTTTTTAAGACAAACTTTATTCAGAATCATTTTAAACATTTTTAAAACTGACATTTTTTCATGAAAATGTTGAATTCTTTTGAAGTAAAAAAAAATTCCATAAAAATTTTCAACTTTTTTTTATTTTTTATATTAAAGATTTATTTTTTGGGCATTTCGTGCCTTTATGCAGAGATTGGACAGTGTATAAAGTCGGAAACCAGGGAGAGAAAGCTGGGAATGACATGCGGAAAGGGGCCACGGGTGGAAGCAAACCCGGGCCTACTGCTCGAGACGAGAGTGTCAATACATGGGATGCACGCCACCAGCGCCACCAGCGCGGCCCAATTTTCAACTTTTTTGAAACCAAAATTATTCCATGAAAATTTTCACGCTAATGTTAAACTTTTTTGAAGCAGAACTTTTTTCACTCAAACAATTTCTGCTTCAAAAAAGATCAAAATTTTCAGCTTCAAAAAACTTTAAAAATGATGAAGAAAAAATTTAAATTTCAGAAAAGTTGAACATTTTTTGTGACACACTGAGTACCTGTTCTGACTACATTTTCTAACTCAAAAGTGTTGTTTCAATGTAAAAATACTGTTAAAAGTAGTAACTCGGACAAAATCAGATGAAACTACTGTACTGGTAAAAACAAATGAAAGAGCCACACAACGCTTTTAACAGCTTTTCTGATCAAATTAAGCGTATCTTGCGAAGCTGAGCTCAAAAGTGACATGAAACATGTTTTTGAGACATAAAGTGACACTTACTGTTCAGACTAAATTTTCTAACGCACAGTGTGTTCAAAGCAAAAATACTGTTAGAAGGAATGATTCAGACAAAATTAGATGAAACAGCTGTACTGGTAACAAATGAGCGCAGTTACATGAAATGACATCAAAATCAACATTCCCTGAGCCAGACAACGCTATTAACAGCTTTAGTGATCAAATTGAGCGTATCTTGCGAAGCTGAGCTCGAAAGTGACATGAAACATGTTTTTGAGACATAAAGTGACATTTACAGTGAATACCTGTTCTGACTACATTTTCTAACTCAAAGTGTCGTTTCAAAGTAAAAATACTGTCAGAAGGAGTGATTCAGACAAAATTAGATGAAACAGCTGTACTGGTAACAAACAACGATATTAACAGCTTTAGTGATCAAATTGAGCGTATCTTGCGAAGCTGAGCTCGAAAGTGACATGAAACATGTTTTTGAGACATAAAGTGACACTTACTGTTCAGACTAAATTTTCTAACGCACAGTGTCGTTTCAAAGCAAAAATACTGTTAGAAGGAGTGATTCAGACAAAATTAGATGAAACAGCTGTACTGGTAACAAATGAGCGCAGTTACATGAAATGACATCAAAATCAACATTCCCTGAGGCAGACAACGCTATTAACAGCTTTAGTGATCAAATTGAGCATATCTTGCGAAGCTGAGCTCGAAAGTGACATGAAACATGTTTTTGAGACATAAAGTGACATTTACTGTTCTGACTACATTTTCTAACTCAAAGTGTCGTTTCAAAGTAAAAATACTGTTAGAAGGAGTGATTCAGACAAAATTAGATGAAACAGCTGTACTGGTAACAAGCAACGCTATTAACAGCTTTAGTGATCAAATTGAGCGTATCTTGCAAAGCTGAGCTCGAAAGTGACATGAAACATGTTTTTGAGACATAAAGTGACACTTACTGTTCAGTAAAACTTTAACCATAAAATGAAAAAATTTTCGACTTTTTTAAAGCAAAAATTTTTTCATGAAAATCTTCGACTTTTTTGAATGCCGAAATACTTCATGAAAGTTTTCAACCTTTTTGAAGCCGAAATACTTCATGAAAATTTTCAACTTTTTTGAAGGTGAAATCTTTTCATATAAATTTTCAACATTTTTGAAGTCGAAATTATTCGTACAATTTTTCAACTTTTTTAAAACACAAAAAATTTTAAACTTTTTTGAAGCCGAAATCTTTTCATGAAAATCTTAAACTTTTTTGAAGCCGAAATCTTTTCACGGAAATTTTTTAACTTTTTTGAAGCAGAAATCTTTTAATGAAAATCTTCGACTTTTTTGAAGCTGATATACTTCATGAAAGTTTTCAACCTTTTTGAAGCCGAAATAAATAATGAAAATTTTCAACTTTTTTGAAGCCGAAATACTTCATGAAGTTTTTTACCTTTTTAAAAGCCAAATTCCTGTCATGAAAATTTTCAACTTTTTTGAAGCAGAAACTTTTTTCAAGAAAATCTTCGACTTTTTTGAAGCCGAAATACTTCATGAAAATTTTCAACTTTTTTGAAGCAGAAATCTTTTCATGAAAATCTTCGACTTTTTTGATGCCGAAATACTTCATGAAAGTTTTCAACTTTTTTGATGCCGAAATAGTTCATGAAAATTTTCAACTTTTTTGAAGCCGAAATCTTTTCATGAAAATCTTCGACTTTTTTGAAGCCGAAATACTTCATGAAAATCTTTGACTTTATTGAAATCGAAATACTTCAAGAACGTTTTCAACCTTTTTGAAGCCGAAATAAATCATGAAAATTTTCAACTTTTTTGAAGCCGAAATACTTCATGAACTTTTTTACCTTTTTAAAAGCCAAATTCCTGTCATGAAAATTTTCAACTTTTTTGAAGCAGAAACTTTTTTCAAGAAAATCTTCGACTTTTATGAAGCCGAAATACTTCATGAAAATTTTCAACTTTTTTGAAGCAGAAATCTTTTCATGAAAATCTTCGACTTTTTTGATGCCGAAATACTTCATGAAAGTTTTCAACTTTTTTGATGCCGAAATAGTTCATGAAAATTTTCAACTTTTTTGAAGTCGAAATCTTTTCATGAAAATCTTCGACTTTTTTGAAGCCGAAATACTTCATGAAAATCTTTGACTTTTTTGAAATCGAAATACTTCATGAAAATCTTTGACTTTTTTGAAGCCGAAATACTTCATGAAAGTTTTCAACTTCATTGAATCCGAAATACGTCATGAAAATTCTCAACTTTTTTGAAGCAGAAATCTTTTCATGAAAATCTTCAACTTTATTGAAGCAGAAATACTTCATTAAAATTTTCAAATTTTTAAAAAGGCTAAATTTTTTAACTTTTTTGAAGTTGAAATACTTCATGAAAGTTTTCAACCTTTTTGAAGCCGAAATAAATAATGAAAATTTTCAACTTTTTTGAAGCCGAAATACTTCATGAAGTTTTTTACCTTTTTAAAAGCCAAATT
This sequence comes from Labrus bergylta, assembly GCF_963930695.1. Lineage (NCBI taxonomy): Eukaryota > Metazoa > Chordata > Actinopteri > Labriformes > Labridae > Labrus > Labrus bergylta. Next base: position 746,313 of record NC_089211.1, on the reverse strand, counting down.
CCTGTCATGAAAATTTTCAACTTTTTTGAAGCAGAAACTTTTTTCAAGAAAATCTTCGACTTTTTTGAAGCCGAAATACTTCATGAAAATTTTCAACTTTTTTGAAGCAGAAATCTTTTCATGAAAATCTTCGACTTTTTTGATGCCGAAATACTTCATGAAAGTTTTCAACTTTTTTGATGCCGAAATAGTTCATGAAAATTTTCAACTTTTTTGAAGCAGAAATCTTTTCATGAAAATCTTCGAGTTTTTTGAAGCAGAAATAAGTCATGAAAATTTTCAACTTCATTGAATCCGAAATACGTCATGAAAATTTTCAACTTTTTTGAAGCAGAAATCTTTTCATGAAAATCTTCGACTTTTTTGATGCCGAAATACTTCATGAAAATTTTCAACTATTTTGAAGCCGAAATCTTTTCATAAAAATTTTCAACTTTTTTGAAGCAGAAATCTTTTCATGAAAATTTTCATTTTTTTTGAAGCCTAAATCTTTTCATGAAAATTTTCAACTTTTTTGAAGCAGAAATAGTTCCTGAAAATTTAAACTTTTTTGAAGCAGAAATCTTTTCATGAAAATCTTCGACTTTTTTGAAGCCTAAATCTTTTCATGAAAATTTTCAACATTTTTGAAGCAGAAATACTTCATGAAAATTTTCAACTTTTCTGAAGCAGAAATACTTCATGAAAATTTTCAACTTTTCTGAAGCCGAAATTTTTTAATGTACATTTTCAACTTTTTTGAAGCCGAAATACTTCATGAAAATGTTTACCTCTTTTAAATCCAAAATCCTGTCATGAAAATTTTACACTTTTTTGAAACAGAAATCTTTTCATGAAAATCTTCAACTTTTTTGAAGCAGAAATCTTTTCATGAAAATCTTCGACTTTTTTGAAGCCTAAATCTTTTCATGAAAATGTTCAACTTTGTTGAAGCAGAAATCTTTTCATGAAAATGTTCAACTTTTTTGAAGCCGAAATACTTCATGAAAATGTTTACCTCTTTTATAGCCAAAATCCTGTCATGAAAATTTTACACTTTTTTGAAACAGAAATCTTTTCATGAAAATCTTCAACTTTTTTGAAGCCGAAATCTTTTCATGAAAATCTTCGACTTTTTTGAAGCCTAAATCTTTTCATGAAATTTTCAACTTTGTTGAAGCAGAAATCTTTTCATGAAAATCTTCGAGTTTTTTGAAGCAGAAATACTTCATGAAAATTTTCAACTTTTTTGAAGCAGAAATCTTTTCATGAAAATCTTCGACTTTTTTGATGCCGAAATACTTCATGAAAGTTTTCAACTTTTTTGATGCCGAAATAGTTCATGAAAATTTTCAACTTTTTTGAAGCAGAAATCTTTTCATGAAAATCTTCGAGTTTTTTGAAGCAGAAATACGTCATGAAAATTTTCAACTTTTTTGAAGCAGAAATCTTTTCATGAAAATCTTCAACTTTTTTGAAGCCGAAATCTTTTCATGAAAATCGTTGACTTTTTTGATGCCCAAATACTTCATGAAAATTTTCAACTATTTTGAAGCCGAAATCTTTTCATAAAAATTTTCAACTTTTTTGAAGCAGAAATCTTTTCATGAAAATTTTCATTTTTTTTGAAGCCTAAATCTTTTCATGAAAATTTTCAACTTTTTTGAAGCAGAAATAGTTCCTGAAAATTTAAACTTTTTTGAAGCAGAAATCTTTTCATGAAAATCTTCGACTTTTTTGAAGCCTAAATCTTTTCATGAAAATTTTCAACTTTTTTGATGCCGAAATAGTTCCTGAAAATTTAAACTTTTTTGAAGCAGAAATCTTATCATGAAAATCTTCGACTTTTTTGAAGCCGAATTACTTCATGAAAATTTTCAACTTTTTGAAGCATAAATCTTTTCATGAAAATTTTTATCTTTTTTGAAGCATAAATCTTTTCATGAAAATTTTAGACTTTTTTGAAGCCGAAATCTTTTCATGAAAATTTTCAACTTTTTTGAAGCAGAAATCTTTTCATGAAAATCTTAGACTTTTTTGAAGTCGAAATCTTTTCATGTAAATTTTCAACTTTTTTGAAGCCGAAATCTTTTCATGAAAATGGTCAACTTTTTTGAAGCCGAAATCTTTTCATGAAAATTTTCAACTTTTTTGAAGCCGAAATCTTTTCATGAAAATTTTCAACTTTTTGAAGCATTAATCTTTTCATGAAAATTTTCATCTGTTTTGAAGCATAAATCTTTTCATGAAAATTTTCAACTTTTTTGAAGCCGAAATCTTTTCATGAAAATGTTCAACTTTTTTGAAACCAAAATCTTTTCATGAAAATTTTCATCTTTTTGAAACCGAAATCTTTTCATGAAAATTTTCAACTTTTTAGAAGCCGAAATCTTTTCATGAAAATGGTGAACTTTTTTAAAGTCGAAATCTTTTCATGAAAATTTTCAACTTTTTGAAGCCGAAATCTTTTCATGAAAATGTTCAACTTTTTTGAAGCCGAAATCTTTTCATGAAAATTTTCAACTTTTTGAAACAGAAATCTTTTCATGAAAATTTTCAACTTTTTTTTAGCAGAAATCTTTTCATGAAAATCTTAGACTTTTTTGAAGTCGAAATCTTTTCATGTAAATTTTCAACTTTTTTGAAGCAGAAATCTGTTCATGAAAATTTTCATCTTTTTTGAAGCCGAAATAGTTCATGAAAATGTTCAACTTTTTTGAAGCTGAAATCTTTTCATGAAAATTTTCAACTTTTTTAAAGCCGAAATCTGTTCATGAAAATTTTCAACTTTTTTGAAGCCGAAATAGTTCATGAAAATGGACAAGTTTTTTCAAGCAGAAATCTTTTCTTGAAAATGGTCAACTTTTTTGAAGCCGAAATCTTTTCATGAAAATTTTCAACTTTTTTGAAGCCGAAATCTTTTCATGAAAATGTTCCATTTTTTTTCAGCCGAATTACTTCATGAAAATCTTCGACTTTTTTGAAGTCGAAATAGTTCATGAAAGTTTTCAACCTTTTTGAAGCCAAAATCCTGTCATGAAAATTTTCAACTTTTTTGAAGACGAAATACTTAATGAAAATTTTCAACTTTTTTAAAGCAGAAATCTTTTCATGAAAATTTTCAACTTTTTTGAAGCCGAAATCTTTTCATGAAAATGGTCAACTTATTTGAAGCCGAAATCTTTTCATGAAAATTTTCAACTTTTTGAAGCCGAAATCTTTTCATGAAAATTTTCATCTTTTTTGAAGCATAAATCTTTTCATGAAAATTTTAGACTTTTTTGCAGCCGAAATACTTCATGAAAATTTTCAACTTTTTTGAAGCCGAAATCTTTTCATGAAAATGGTCAACTTTTTTGAAGCCGAAATCTTTTCATGAAAATGTTCAAGTTTTTTGAAGCCGAAATCTTTTCATGAAAATGTTCCATTTTTTTGAAGCCGAAATACTTCATGAAAATTTTCAACTTTTTTGAAGCCGAAATCTTTTCATGAAAATGGTCAACTTTTTTGAAGCCGAAATCTTTTCATGAAAATGTTCAAGTTTTTTGAAGCCGAAATCTTTTCATGAAAATGTTCCATTTTTTTGAAGCCGAAATACTTCATGAAAATTTTCAACTTTTTTGAAGCCGAAATCTTTTCATGAAAATGTTCAACTTTTTTGAAGCCGAAATCTTTTCATGAAAATTTTCAACTTTTTGAAGCCGAAATCTTTTCATGAAAATTTTCAACTTTTTTGAAGTAGAAATCTTTTCATGAAAGTCATAGACTTTTTTGAAGTCGAAATCTTTTCATGTAAATTTTCAACTTTTTTGAAGCCGAAATCTTTTCATGAAAATGTTCAACTTTTTTGAAGCTGAAATCTTTTCATGAAAATTTTCAACTTTTTGAAGCATAAATCTTTTCATGAAAATTTTCATCTTTTTTGAAGCATAAATCTTTTCATGAAAATGTTCAACTTTTTTGAAGCAGAAATACTTCATGAAAATGTTTACCTCTTTTATAGCCAAAATCCTGTCATGAAAACTTTACACTTTTTTGAAACAGAAATCTTTTCATGAAAATCTTCAACTTTTTTGAAGCCGAAATCTTTTCATGAAAATCTTCGACTTTTTTGAAGCCTAAATCTTTTCATGAAATTTTCAACTTTGTTGAAGCAGAAATCTTTTCATGAAAATCTTCGAGTTTTTTGAAGCAGAAATACTTCATGAAAATTTTCGACTTTTTTGAAGCCGAAATCTTTTCATGAAAATCGTTGACTTTTTTGATGCCGAAATACTTCATGAAAATGTTTACCTCTTTTATAGCCAAAATCCTGTCATGAAAATTTTACACTTTTTTGAAGCAGAAATCTATTCATGAAAATCTTCAACTTTTTTGAAGCAGAAATCTTTTCTTGAAAATGGTCGACTTTTTTGAAGTCGAAAAACTTCATGAAAATTTTCAACTTTTTTGAAGCCGAAATCTTTTCATGAAAATGTTCAACTTTTTTGAAGCTGAAATCTTTTCATGAAAATTTTCAACTTTTTGAAGCATAAATCTTTTCATGAAAATTTTTATCTTTTTTGAAGCATAAATCTTTTCATGAAAATTTTAGACTTTTTTGAAGCCGAAATCTTTTCATGAAAATTTTCAACTTTTTTGAAGCAGAAATCTTTTCATGAAAATCTTAGACTTTTTTGAAGTCGAAATCTTTTCATGTAAATTTTCAACTTTTTTGAAGCCGAAATCTTTTCATGAAAATGGTCAACTTTTTTGAAGCCGAAATCTTTTCATGAAAATTTTCAACTTTTTTGAAGCCGAAATCTTTTCATGAAAATTTTCAACTTTTTGAAGCATTAATCTTTTCATGAAAATTTTCATCTGTTTTGAAGCATAAATCTTTTCATGAAAATTTTCAACTTTTTTGAAGCCGAAATCTTTTCATGAAAATGTTCAACTTTTTTGAAACCAAAATCTTTTCATGAAAATTTTCATCTTTTTGAAACCGAAATCTTTTCATGAAAATTTTCAACTTTTTAGAAGCCGAAATCTTTTCATGAAAATGGTGAACTTTTTTAAAGTCGAAATCTTTTCATGAAAATTTTCAACTTTTTGAAGCCGAAATCTTTTCATGAAAATGTTCAACTTTTTTGAAGCCGAAATCTTTTCATGAAAATTTTCAACTTTTTGAAACAGAAATCTTTTCATGAAAATTTTCAACTTTTTTTTAGCAGAAATCTTTTCATGAAAATCTTAGACTTTTTTGAAGTCGAAATCTTTTCATGTAAATTTTCAACTTTTTTGAAGCAGAAATCTGTTCATGAAAATTTTCATCTTTTTTGAAGCCGAAATAGTTCATGAAAATGTTCAACTTTTTTGAAGCTGAAATCTTTTCATGAAAATTTTCAACTTTTTTAAAGCCGAAATCTGTTCATGAAAATTTTCAACTTTTTTGAAGCCGAAATAGTTCATGAAAATGGACAAGTTTTTTCAAGCAGAAATCTTTTCTTGAAAATGGTCAACTTTTTTGAAGCCGAAATCTTTTCATGAAAATTTTCAACTTTTTTGAAGCCGAAATCTTTTCATGAAAATGTTCCATTTTTTTTCAGCCGAATTACTTCATGAAAATCTTCGACTTTTTTGAAGTCGAAATAGTTCATGAAAGTTTTCAACCTTTTTGAAGCCAAAATCCTGTCATGAAAATTTTCAACTTTTTTGAAGACGAAATACTTAATGAAAATTTTCAACTTTTTTAAAGCAGAAATCTTTTCATGAAAATTTTCAACTTTTTTGAAGCCGAAATCTTTTCATGAAAATGGTCAACTTATTTGAAGCCGAAATCTTTTCATGAAAATTTTCAACTTTTTGAAGCCGAAATCTTTTCATGAAAATTTTCATCTTTTTTGAAGCATAAATCTTTTCATGAAAATTTTAGACTTTTTTGCAGCCGAAATACTTCATGAAAATTTTCAACTTTTTTGAAGCCGAAATCTTTTCATGAAAATGGTCAACTTTTTTGAAGCCGAAATCTTTTCATGAAAATGTTCAAGTTTTTTGAAGCCGAAATCTTTTCATGAAAATGTTCCATTTTTTTGAAGCCGAAATACTTCATGAAAATTTTCAACTTTTTTGAAGCCGAAATCTTTTCATGAAAATGGTCAACTTTTTTGAAGCCGAAATCTTTTCATGAAAATGTTCAAGTTTTTTGAAGCCGAAATCTTTTCATGAAAATGTTCCATTTTTTTGAAGCCGAAATACTTCATGAAAATTTTCAACTTTTTTGAAGCCGAAATCTTTTCATGAAAATGTTCAACTTTTTTGAAGCCGAAATCTTTTCATGAAAATTTTCAACTTTTTGAAGCCGAAATCTTTTCATGAAAATTTTCAACTTTTTTGAAGTAGAAATCTTTTCATGAAAGTCATAGACTTTTTTGAAGTCGAAATCTTTTCATGTAAATTTTCAACTTTTTTGAAGCCGAAATCTTTTCATGAAAATGTTCAACTTTTTTGAAGCTGAAATCTTTTCATGAAAATTTTCAACTTTTTGAAGCATAAATCTTTTCATGAAAATTTTCATCTTTTTTGAAGCATAAATCTTTTCATGAAAATGTTAGACTTTTTTGAAGCAGAAATACTTCATGAAAATTTTCAACTTTTTTGAAGCCGAAATCCTGTCATGAAAATTTTCAACTTTTTTGAAGCCGAAATCTTTTCATGAAAATTTTCAACTTTTTTAAAGCAGAAATCTTTTCATGAAAATTTTCAACTTTTTTGATGCCGAAATAGTTCATGAAAATTTTCAACTTTTTTGAAGCAGAAATCTTTTCATGAAAATTTTCAACTTTTTGAAACCGAAATCTTTTCATGAAAATTTTCAACTTTTTTGAAGCTGAAATCTTTTCATGAAAATGTTCAACTTTTTTGAAGCCGAAATATTTTCATGAAAATGTTCCATTTTTTTGAAGCAGAAATACTTTATGAAAATTTTCAACTTTTTTGAAGCCGAAATCTTTTCATGAAAATGTTCAACTTTTTTGAAGCCGAAATCTTTTCATGAAAATTTTCAACGTTTTGAAGCAGAAATCTTTTCATGAAAATCTTAGACTTTTTTGAAGTCGAAATCTTTTCATGTAAATTTTCAACTTTTTTGAAGCAGAAATCTTTTCATGAAAATGTTCAACTTTTTTGAAGCCGAAATCTTTTCATGAAAATGTTCAACTTTTTTGAAGCCGAAATCTTTTCATGAAAATTTTCAACGTTTTGAAACCAAAATCATTTCATGTAATTTTTCAACTTTTTTTAAGCAGAAATCTTTTCATGAAAATGTTCAACTTTTTTTGAAGCCGAAATCTTTTCATGAAAATTTTCAACTTTTTTGAAGTCTAAATCTTTTTATGAAAATGTTCAACTTTTTTGAAGCCAAAATCTTTTCATGAAAATTTTTGACTTTTTTGAAGCCGAAATCTTTTAATGTAAATTTTCAACTTTTTTGAAGCCGAAATACTTCATGAAAATTTTCAACTTTTTTGAAACCTAAATCTTTTCATGAAAATTTTAAGTTTTTTTAGAGCCAAAATCCTGTCATAAAAATTATTGACTTTTTTGAAGCCGAAATACTTCATGAAAATTTTCGGCTTTTGTGAAGCCGAAATCTTTTAATGTAAATTTTCAACTTTTTTGAAGCCGAAATCTTTTCATGAAAATGTTCAACTTTTTTGAAGCCGAAATCTTTTCATGAAAATGTTCAACTTTTTTGAAGCCGAAATCTTTTCATGAAAATGTTCCATTTTTTTGAAGCCGAAATACTTCATGAAAATTTTCAACTTTTTTGAAGCAGAAATCTTTTCATGAAAATGTTCCATTTTTTTGAAGCCGAAATCTTTTCATGAAAATGTTCCATTTTTTTGAAGCCGAAATACTTCATGAAAATTTTCAACTTTTTTAAAGCCGAAATCTTTTCATGAAAATCTTCGACTTTTTTGAAGTCGAAATAGTTCATGACAGTTTTCAACTTTTTGAAGCTGAAATCTTTTCATGAAAATTTTCAACTTTTTGAAACCAAAATCTTTTCATGAAAATGTTCAACTTTTTTGAAGCCGAAATATTTTCATGAAAATTTTGAACTTTTTGAAGCAGAAATCTTTTCATGAAAATGTTCAACTTTTTTGAAGCAGAAATCTTTTCATGAAAATCTTAGACTTTTTTGAAGTCGAAATCTTTTCATGTAAATTTTCAACTTTTTTGAAGCCGAAATCTTTTCATGAAAATGTTCAAGTTTTTTGAAGCCGACATCTTTTCATGAAAATGTTCAAGTTTTTTTAAGCCGAAATCTTTTCATGAAAATGTTCAACTTTTTTGAAGCCGAAATCTTTTCATGAAAATTTTCAACTTTTTGAAGCCGAAATCTTTTCATGAAAATGTTCAACTTTTTTGAAACCAAAATCTTTTCATGAAACTTTTCAACTTTTTTGAAGCCGAAATCTTTTCATGAAAATGTTTAACTTTTTTGAAAACGAGATCTTTTTCATGAAAATTTTCAACTTTTTGAAACCGAAATCTTTTCATGAAAATGTTCAACTTTCTTGAAGCCGAGATCTTTTCATGAAAATTTTCAACTTTTTGAAACCGAAATCTTTTCATGAAAATGGTCAACTTTTTTGAAGCCGAAATCTTTTCATGAAAATTTTCATCTTTTTTGAAGCAGAAATCTTTTCATGAAAATGTTCAACTTTTTTGAAACCAAAATCTTTTCATGAAACTTTTCAACTTTTTTGAAGCCGAAATCTTTTCATGAAAATGTTTAACTTTTTTGAAAACGAGATCTTTTTCATGAAAATTTTCAACTTTTTGAAACCGAAATCTTTTCATGAAAATGTTCAACTTTCTTGAAGCCGAGATCTTTTCATGAAAATTTTCAACTTTTTGAAACCGAAATCTTTTCATGAAAATGGTCAACTTTTTTGAAGCCGAAATCTTTTCATGAAAATTTTCAACTTTTTTGAAGCAGAAATCTTTTCATGAAAATCTTAGACTTTTTTGAAGTCGAAATCTTTACATGTAAATTTTCAACTTTTTTGAAGCCGAAATCTTTTCATGAAAATGTTCCATTTTTTTGAAGCCGAAATACTTCATGAAAATTTTCAACTTTTTTGAAGCAGAAATCTTTTCATGAAAATGTTCAACTTTTTTGAAACCAAAATCTTTTCAAGAAAATTTTCAACTTTTTTGAAGCCGAAATCTTTTCATGAAAATGTTCAACTTTTTTGAAGCCGAAATCTTTTAATGAAAATCTTCGACTTTTTTGAAGCCAAAATCTTTTCATGAAAATGTTCAACTTTTTTGAAGCAGAAATCTTTTAATGTCAATTTTCAAGTTTTCTGAAGCCGAAATCTCTTCATGTAAATTTTCAACTATTTGAAGCCGAAATACTTCATGAAAATTCTTACCTTTTTTAAAGCCATAATCCTGTCATGAACATTTTCAACTTTTTTGAAACCGAAATCTTTTCATGAAAATGTTCAACTTTTTTGAAACCAAAATCTTTTCATGAAAATTTTCAACTTTTTTGAAGCCGAAATCTTTTCATGAAAATTTTCAACTTTTTTGAAGCCGAAATCTTTTCATGAAAATTTTGAACTTTTTGAAACCGAAATCTTTTCATGAAAATTTTCAACTTTTTTGAAGTTGAAATCTTTTCATGAAAATTTTCAACTTTTTTGAAGTTGAAATCTTTTCATGAAAATGGTCAACTTTTTTGAAGCCGAAATCTTTTCATGAAAATGTTCAACTTTTTTGAAGCCGAAATCTTTTAATGAAAATCTTCGACTTTTTTGAAGCCAAAATCTTTTCATGAAAATGTTCAACTTTTTTGAAGCAGAAATCTTTTATTGTCAATTTTCAAGTTTTCTGAAGCCGAAATCTCTTCATGTAAATTTTCAACTATTTGAAGCCGAAATACTTCATGAAAATTCTTACCTTTTTTAAAGCCATAATCCTGTCATGAACATTTTCAACTTTTTTGAAGCCGAAATCTTTTCATGAAAATTTTCAACTTTTTTAAAGCCGAAATCTTTTCATGAAAATTTTCAACTTTTTTAAAGCCGAAATCTTTTCATGAAAATCTTCGACTTTTTTGAAGTCGAAATAGTTCATGATAGTTTTCAACCTTTTTGAAGCTGAAATCTTTTCATGAAAATTTTCAACTTTTTGAAACCAAAATATTTTCATGAAAATGTTCAACTTTTTTGAAGCCGAAATCTTTTCATGAAAATTTTCAACTTTTTGAAACCGAAATCTTTTCATGAAAATTTTCAACTTTTCTGAAGTTGAAATCTTTTCATGAAAATTTTAAACTTTTTTTAAGTTGAAATCTTTTCATGAAAATGGTCAACTTTTTTGAAGCCGAAATCTATTCATGAAAATTTTCAACTTTTCTGAAGTTGAAATCTTTTCATGAAAATTTTCAACTTTTTTGAAGCCGAAATCTTTTCATGAAAATTTTCAACTTTTTGAAGCATTAATCTTTTCATGAAAATTTTCATCTGTTTTGAAGCATAAATCTTTTCATGAAAATTTTCAACTTTTTTGAAGCCGAAATCTTTTCATGAAAATGTTCAACTTTTTTGAAACCAAAATCTTTTCATGAAAATTTTCATCTTTTTGAAACCGAAATCTTTTCATGAAAATTTTCAACTTTTTAGAAGCCGAAATCTTTTCATGAAAATGGTGAACTTTTTTAAAGTCGAAATCTTTTCATGAAAATTTTCAACTTTTTGAAGCCGAAATCTTTTCATGAAAATGTTCAACTTTTTTGAAGCCGAAATCTTTTCATGAAAATTTTCAACTTTTTGAAACAGAAATCTTTTCATGAAAATTTTCAACTTTTTTTTAGCAGAAATCTTTTCATGAAAATCTTAGACTTTTTTGAAGTCGAAATCTTTTCATGTAAATTTTCAACTTTTTTGAAGCAGAAATCTGTTCATGAAAATTTTCATCTTTTTTGAAGCCGAAATAGTTCATGAAAATGTTCAACTTTTTTGAAGCTGAAATCTTTTCATGAAAATTTTCAACTTTTTTAAAGCCGAAATCTGTTCATGAAAATTTTCAACTTTTTTGAAGCCGAAATAGTTCATGAAAATGGACAAGTTTTTTCAAGCAGAAATCTTTTCTTGAAAATGGTCAACTTTTTTGAAGCCGAAATCTTTTCATGAAAATTTTCAACTTTTTTGAAGCCGAAATCTTTTCATGAAAATGTTCCATTTTTTTTCAGCCGAATTACTTCATGAAAATCTTCGACTTTTTTGAAGTCGAAATAGTTCATGAAAGTTTTCAACCTTTTTGAAGCCAAAATCCTGTCATGAAAATTTTCAACTTTTTTGAAGACGAAATACTTAATGAAAATTTTCAACTTTTTTAAAGCAGAAATCTTTTCATGAAAATTTTCAACTTTTTTGAAGCCGAAATCTTTTCATGAAAATGGTCAACTTATTTGAAGCCGAAATCTTTTCATGAAAATTTTCAACTTTTTGAAGCCGAAATCTTTTCATGAAAATTTTCATCTTTTTTGAAGCATAAATCTTTTCATGAAAATTTTAGACTTTTTTGCAGCCGAAATACTTCATGAAAATTTTCAACTTTTTTGAAGCCGAAATCTTTTCATGAAAATGGTCAACTTTTTTGAAGCCGAAATCTTTTCATGAAAATGTTCAAGTTTTTTGAAGCCGAAATCTTTTCATGAAAATGTTCCATTTTTTTGAAGCCGAAATACTTCATGAAAATTTTCAACTTTTTTGAAGCCGAAATCTTTTCATGAAAATGGTCAACTTTTTTGAAGCCGAAATCTTTTCATGAAAATGTTCAAGTTTTTTGAAGCCGAAATCTTTTCATGAAAATGTTCCATTTTTTTGAAGCCGAAATACTTCATGAAAATTTTCAACTTTTTTGAAGCCGAAATCTTTTCATGAAAATGTTCAACTTTTTTGAAGCCGAAATCTTTTCATGAAAATTTTCAACTTTTTGAAGCCGAAATCTTTTCATGAAAATTTTCAACTTTTTTGAAGTAGAAATCTTTTCATGAAAGTCATAGACTTTTTTGAAGTCGAAATCTTTTCATGTAAATTTTCAACTTTTTTGAAGCCGAAATCTTTTCATGAAAATGTTCAACTTTTTTGAAGCTGAAATCTTTTCATGAAAATTTTCAACTTTTTGAAGCATAAATCTTTTCATGAAAATTTTCATCTTTTTTGAAGCATAAATCTTTTCATGAAAATGTTAGACTTTTTTGAAGCAGAAATACTTCATGAAAATTTTCAACTTTTTTGAAGCCGAAATCCTGTCATGAAAATTTTCAACTTTTTTGAAGCCGAAATCTTTTCATGAAAATTTTCAACTTTTTTAAAGCAGAAATCTTTTCATGAAAATTTTCAACTTTTTTGATGCCGAAATAGTTCATGAAAATTTTCAACTTTTTTGAAGCAGAAATCTTTTCATGAAAATTTTCAACTTTTTGAAACCGAAATCTTTTCATGAAAATTTTAAGTTTTTTTAGAGCCAAAATCCTGTCATAAAAATTATTGACTTTTTTGAAGCCGAAATACTTCATGAAAATTTTCGGCTTTTGTGAAGCCGAAATCTTTTAATGAAAATTTTCAACTTTTTTAAAGCAGAAATCTTTTCATGAAAATTTTCAACTTTTTTGATGCCGAAATAGTTCATGAAAATTTTCAACTTTTTTGAAGCAGAAATCTTTTCATGAAAATTTTCAACTTTTTGAAACCGAAATCTTTTCATGAAAATTTTCAACTTTTTTGAAGCTGAAATCTTTTCATGAAAATGTTCAACTTTTTTGAAGCCGAAATCTTTTCATGAAAATGTTCAACTTTTTTGAAGCCGAAATCTTTTCATGAAAATTTTCAACGTTTTGAAGCAGAAATCTTTTCATGAAAATCTTAGACTTTTTTGAAGTCGAAATCTTTTCATGTAAATTTTCAACTTTTTTGAAGCAGAAATCTTTTCATGAAAATGTTCAACTTTTTTGAAGCCGAAATCTTTTCATGAAAATGTTCAACTTTTTTGAAGCCGAAATCTTTTCATGAAAATTTTCAACGTTTTGAAACCAAAATCATTTCATGTAATTTTTCAACTTTTTTTAAGCAGAAATCTTTTCATGAAAATGTTCAACTTTTTTTGAAGCCGAAATCTTTTCATGAAAATTTTCAACTTTTTTGAAGTCTAAATCTTTTTATGAAAATGTTCAACTTTTTTGAAGCCAAAATCTTTTCATGAAAATTTTTGACTTTTTTGAAGCCGAAATCTTTTAATGTAAATTTTCAACTTTTTTGAAGCCGAAATACTTCATGAAAATTTTCAACTTTTTTGAAACCTAAATCTTTTCATGAAAATTTTAAGTTTTTTTAGAGCCAAAATCCTGTCATAAAAATTATTGACTTTTTTGAAGCCGAAATACTTCATGAAAATTTTCGGCTTTTGTGAAGCCGAAATCTTTTAATGTAAATTTTCAACTTTTTTGAAGCCGAAATCTTTTCATGAAAATGTTCAACTTTTTTGAAGCCGAAATCTTTTCATGAAAATGTTCAACTTTTTTGAAGCCGAAATCTTTTCATGAAAATGTTCCATTTTTTTGAAGCCGAAATACTTCATGAAAATTTTCAACTTTTTTGAAGCAGAAATCTTTTCATGAAAATGTTCCATTTTTTTGAAGCCGAAATCTTTTCATGAAAATGTTCCATTTTTTTGAAGCCGAAATACTTCATGAAAATTTTCAACTTTTTTAAAGCCGAAATCTTTTCATGAAAATCTTCGACTTTTTTGAAGTCGAAATAGTTCATGACAGTTTTCAACTTTTTGAAGCTGAAATCTTTTCATGAAAATTTTCAACTTTTTGAAACCAAAATCTTTTCATGAAAATGTTCAACTTTTTTGAAGCCGAAATATTTTCATGAAAATTTTGAACTTTTTGAAGCAGAAATCTTTTCATGAAAATGTTCAACTTTTTTGAAGCAGAAATCTTTTCATGAAAATCTTAGACTTTTTTGAAGTCGAAATCTTTTCATGTAAATTTTCAACTTTTTTGAAGCCGAAATCTTTTCATGAAAATGTTCAAGTTTTTTGAAGCCGAAATCTTTTCATGAAAATGTTCAAGTTTTTTTAAGCCGAAATCTTTTCATGAAAATGTTCAACTTTTTTGAAGCCGAAATCTTTTCATGAAAATTTTCAACTTTTTGAAGCCGAAATCTTTTCATGAAAATGTTCAACTTTTTTGAAACCAAAATCTTTTCATGAAACTTTTCAACTTTTTTGAAGCCGAAATCTTTTCATGAAAATGTTTAACTTTTTTGAAAACGAGATCTTTTTCATGAAAATTTTCAACTTTTTGAAACCGAAATCTTTTCATGAAAATGTTCAACTTTCTTGAAGCCGAGATCTTTTCATGAAAATTTTCAACTTTTTGAAACCGAAATCTTTTCATGAAAATGGTCAACTTTTTTGAAGCCGAAATCTTTTCATGAAAATTTTCATCTTTTTTGAAGCAGAAATCTTTTCATGAAAATGTTCAACTTTTTTGAAACCAAAATCTTTTCATGAAACTTTTCAACTTTTTTGAAGCCGAAATCTTTTCATGAAAATGTTTAACTTTTTTGAAAACGAGATCTTTTTCATGAAAATTTTCAACTTTTTGAAACCGAAATCTTTTCATGAAAATGTTCAACTTTCTTGAAGCCGAGATCTTTTCATGAAAATTTTCAACTTTTTGAAACCGAAATCTTTTCATGAAAATGGTCAACTTTTTTGAAGCCGAAATCTTTTCATGAAAATTTTCAACTTTTTTGAAGCAGAAATCTTTTCATGAAAATCTTAGACTTTTTTGAAGTCGAAATCTTTACATGTAAATTTTCAACTTTTTTGAAGCCGAAATCTTTTCATGAAAATGTTCCATTTTTTTGAAGCCGAAATACTTCATGAAAATTTTCAACTTTTTTGAAGCAGAAATCTTTTCATGAAAATGTTCAACTTTTTTGAAACCAAAATCTTTTCAAGAAAATTTTCAACTTTTTTGAAGCCGAAATCTTTTCATGAAAATGTTCAACTTTTTTGAAGCCGAAATCTTTTAATGAAAATCTTCGACTTTTTTGAAGCCAAAATCTTTTCATGAAAATGTTCAACTTTTTTGAAGCAGAAATCTTTTAATGTCAATTTTCAAGTTTTCTGAAGCCGAAATCTCTTCATGTAAATTTTCAACTATTTGAAGCCGAAATACTTCATGAAAATTCTTACCTTTTTTAAAGCCATAATCCTGTCATGAACATTTTCAACTTTTTTGAAACCGAAATCTTTTCATGAAAATGTTCAACTTTTTTGAAACCAAAATCTTTTCATGAAAATTTTCAACTTTTTTGAAGCCGAAATCTTTTCATGAAAATTTTCAACTTTTTTGAAGCCGAAATCTTTTCATGAAAATGGTCAACTTTTTTGAAGCCGAAATCTTTTCATGAAAATGTTCCATTTTTTTGAAGCCGAAATACTTCATGAAAATTTTCAACTTTTTTGAAGCAGAAATCTTTTCATGAAAATGTTCAACTTTTTTGAAACCAAAATCTTTTCAAGAAAATTTTCAACTTTTTTGAAGCCGAAATCTTTTCATGAAAATGTTCAACTTTTTTGAAGTCGAAATAGTTCATGATAGTTTTCAACCTTTTTGAAGCTGAAATCTTTTCATGAAAATTTTCAACTTTTTGAAACCAAAATCTTTTCATGAAAATGTTCAACTTTTTTGAAGCCGAAATCTTTTCATGAAAATTTTGAACTTTTTGAAACCGAAATCTTTTCATGAAAATTTTCAACTTTTTTGAAGTTGAAATCTTTTCATGAAAATTTTCAACTTTTTTGAAGTTGAAATCTTTTCATGAAAATGGTCAACTTTTTTGAAGCCGAAATCTTTTCATGAAAATGTTCAACTTTTTTGAAGCCGAAATCTTTTAATGAAAATCTTCGACTTTTTTGAAGCCAAAATCTTTTCATGAAAATGTTCAACTTTTTTGAAGCAGAAATCTTTTATTGTCAATTTTCAAGTTTTCTGAAGCCGAAATCTCTTCATGTAAATTTTCAACTATTTGAAGCCGAAATACTTCATGAAAATTCTTACCTTTTTTAAAGCCATAATCCTGTCATGAACATTTTCAACTTTTTTGAAGCCGAAATCTTTTCATGAAAATTTTCAACTTTTTTAAAGCCGAAATCTTTTCATGAAAATTTTCAACTTTTTTAAAGCCGAAATCTTTTCATGAAAATCTTCGACTTTTTTGAAGTCGAAATAGTTCATGATAGTTTTCAACCTTTTTGAAGCTGAAATCTTTTCATGAAAATTTTCAACTTTTTGAAACCAAAATATTTTCATGAAAATGTTCAACTTTTTTGAAGCCGAAATCTTTTCATGAAAATTTTCAACTTTTTGAAACCGAAATCTTTTCATGAAAATTTTCAACTTTTCTGAAGTTGAAATCTTTTCATGAAAATTTTCAACTTTTTTTAAGTTGAAATCTTTTCATGAAAATGGTCAACTTTTTTGAAGCCGAAATCTATTCATGAAAATTTTCAACTTTTCTGAAGTTGAAATCTTTTCATGAAAATTTTCAACTTTTTTGAAGTTGAAATCTTTTCATGAAAATGGTCAACTTTTTTGAAGCCGAAATCTTTTCATGAAAATGTTCAACTTTTTTGAAGCCAAAATATTTTCATGAAAATTTTGAACTTTTTGAAGCAGAAATCTTTTCATGAAAATCTTAGACTTTTTTGAAGTCGAAATCTTTTCATGTAAATTTTCAACTTTTTTGAAGCAGAAATCTTTTCATGAAAATTTTCAACTTTTTGAAACCAAAATATTTTCATGAAAATGTTCAACTTTTTTGAAGCCGAAATCTTTTCATGAAAATTTTCAACTTTTTGAAACCGAAATCTTTTCATGAAAATTTTCAACTTTTCTGAAGTTGAAATCTTTTCATGAAAATTTTAAACTTTTTTTAAGTTGAAATCTTTTCATGAAAATGGTCAACTTTTTTGAAGCCGAAATCTATTCATGAAAATTTTCAACTTTTCTGAAGTTGAAATCTTTTCATGAAAATTTTCAACTTTTTTGAAGTTGAAATCTTTTCATGAAAATGGTCAACTTTTTTGAAGCCGAAATCTTTTCATGAAAATGTTCAACTTTTTTGAAGCCAAAATATTTTCATGAAAATTTTGAACTTTTTGAAGCAGAAATCTTTTCATGAAAATCTTAGACTTTTTTGAAGTCGAAATCTTTTCATGTAAATTTTCAACTTTTTTGAAGCAGAAATCTTTTCATGAAAATGTTCAACTTTTTTGAAGCCGAAATCTTTTCATGAAAATGTTCAACTTTTTTGAAGCCAAAATCTTTTCATGAAAATGTTCAACTTTTTTGAAGCCGAAATATTTTCATGAAAATTTTGAACTTTTTGAAGCAGAAATCTTTTCATGAAAATCTTAGACTTTTTTGAAGTCGAAATCTTTTCATGTAAATTTTCAACTTTTTTGAAGCAGAAATCTTTTCATGAAAATGTTCAACTTTTTTGAAGCCGAAATCTTTTCATGAAAATGTTCAACTTTTTTGAAGCCAAAATCTTTTCATGAAAATGTTCCATTTTTTTGAAGCCGAAATACTTCATGAAAATTTTCAACTTTTTTGAAGCCGAAATCTTTTCATGAAAATCTTCGACTTTTTTGACGTCGAAATAGTTCATGAAAGTTTTCAACCTTTTTGAAGCTGAAATCTTTTCATGTATTTTTTCAACTTTTTTGAAGCAGAAATCTTTTCATGAAAATGTTCAATTTTTTTGAAGCCGAAATACTTCATGAAAATTTTCAACTTTTTTGAAGCCGAAATCTTTTCATGAAAATGTTCAACTTTTTTGAAGCCGAAATCTTTTCATGAAAATTTTCAACTTTTTTGAAGCCAAAATCCTGTCATGAAAATTTTCAACTTTTTTGAAGCAGAAATCTTTTCATGAAAATCTTCGACTTTTTTGAAGCCGAAATACTTGATGAAAATATTCAACTTTTTTGAAGTCTAAATCCTTTCATGAAAATTTTCAACTTTTTTGATGCCGAAATAGTTCATGAAAATTTTCAACTTTTTTGAAACCTAAATCTTTTCATGAAAATTTTCAACTTTTTTGATGCCGAAATAGTTCATGAAAATTTTCAACTTTTTTGAAGCCGAAATCTTTTCATGAAAATGTTCAACTTTTTTGATGCCGAAATCTTTTCATGAAAATTTTCAACTTTTTGAAGCCGAAATCTTTTCATGAAAATTTTCATCTTTTTTGAAACATAAATCTTTTCATGAAAATTTTAGACTTTTTTGTAGTCGAAAAACTTCATGAAAATTTTTCAACTTTTTTGAAGCCGAAATCTTTTCATGAAAATGTTCCATTTTTTTGAAGCCGAAATACTTCATGAAAATTTTCAACTTTTTTAAAGCCGAAATCTTTTCATGAAAATCTTCGACTTTTTTGAAGTCGAAATAGTTCATGACAGTTTTCAACCTTTTTGAAGCTGAAATCTTTTCATGAAAATTTTCAACTTTTTGAAACCAAAATCTTTTCATGAAAATGTTCAACTTTTTTGAAGCCGAAATCTTTTCATGAAAATGTTCAACTTTTTTGAAGCCGAAATCTTTTCATGAAAATTTTCAACTTTTTGAAGCAGAAATCTTTTCATGAAAATTTTCAACTTTTTTGAAGCAGAAATCTTTTCATGAAAATCTTCGACTTTTTTGACGTCGAAATAGTTCATGAAAGTTTTCAACCTTTTTGAAGCTGAAATCTTTTCATGTATTTTTTCAACTTTTTTGAAGCAGAAATCTTTTCATGAAAATTTTCAACTTTTTTGAAGCCAAAATCCTGTCATGAAAATTTTCAACTTTTTTGAAGCAGAAATCTTTTCATGAAAATTTTCAACTTTTTTGAAGCAGAAATCTTTTCATGAAAATCTTCGACTTTTTTGGAGCCGAAATACTTGATGAAAATATTCAACTTTTTTGAAGTCTAAATCCTTTCATGAAAATTTTCAACTTTTTTGATGCCGAAATAGTTCATGAAAATTTTCAACTTTTTTGAAACCTAAATCTTTTCATGAAAATTTTCAACTTTTTTGATGCCGAAATAGTTCATGAAAATTTTCAACTTTTTTGAAGCCGAAATCTTTTCATGAAAATGTTCAACTTTTTTGATGCCGAAATCTTTTCATGAAAATTTTCAACTTTTTGAAGCCGAAATCTTTTCATGAAAATTTTCATCTTTTTTGAAACATAAATCTTTTCATGAAAATCTTCGACTTTTTTGAAGTCGAAATAGTTCATGACAGTTTTCAACCTTTTTGAAGCTGAAATCTTTTCATGAAAATTTTCAACTTTTTGAAACCAAAATCTTTTCATGAAAATGTTCAACTTTTTTGAAGCCGAAATCTTTTCATGAAAATGTTCAACTTTTTTGAAGCCGAAATATTTTCATGAAAATTTTCAACTTTTTGAAGCAGAAATCTTTTCATGAAAATTTTCAACTTTTTTGAAGCAGAAATCTTTTCATGAAAATCTTAGACTTTTTTGAAGTCGAAATCTTTTCGTGTAAATTTTCAACTTTTTTGAAGCCGAAATCTTTTCATGAAAATGTTCAAGTTTTTTGAAGCCGAAATCTTTTCATGAAAATGTTCAAGTTTTTTGAAGCCGAAATCTTTTCATGAAAATGTTCAAGTTTTTTGAAGCCGAAATCTTTTCATGAAAATTTTCAACTTTTTGAAGCCGAAATACTTCATGAAAATTTTCAACTTTTTTGAAGCAGAAATCTTTTCATGAAAATGTTCAACTTTCTTGAAGCCGAGATCTTTTCATGAAAATTTTCAACTTTTTTGAAGCCGAAATCTTTTCATGAAAATTTTCAACTTTTTTGAAGCAGAAATCTTTTCATGAAAATGTTCCATTTTTTTGAAGCCGAAATACTTCATGAAAATTTTCAACTTTCTGAAGCAGAAATCTTTTCATGAAAATGTTCAACTTTTTTGAAACCAAAATCTTTTCATGAAACTTTTCAACTTTTTTGAAGCCGAAATCTTTTCATGAAAATGTTCAACTTTTTTGAAAACGAGATCTTTTTCATGAAAATTTTCAACTTTTTGAAACCGAAATCTTTTCATGAAAATGTTCAACTTTATTGAAGCCGAGATCTTTTCATGAAAATTTTCAACTTTTTGAAACCGGAATCTTTTCATGAAAATTTTCAACTTTTTTGAAGCCGAAATCTTTTCATGAAAATGGTCAACTTTTTTGAAGCCGAAATCTTTTCATGAAAATTTTCAACTTTTTTGAAGCAGAAATCTTTTCATGAAAATCTTAGACTTTTTTGAAGTCGAAATCTTTACATGTAAATTTTCAACTTTTTGGAAGCCGAAATCTTTTCATGAAAATGGTCCATTTTTTTGAAGCCGAAATACTTCATGAAAATTTTCAACTTTTTTGAAGCAGAAATCTTTTCATGAAAATGTTCAACTTTTTTGAAACCAAAATCTTTTCAAGAAAATTTTCAACTTTTTTGAAGCCGAAATCTTTTCATGAAAATTTTCAACTTTTTTAAAGCCGAAATCTTTTCATGAAAATGTTCAACTTTTTTGAAGCCGAAATCTTTTCATGAAAATGTTCAACTTTTTTGAAGCCGAAATGTTTTCATGAAAATTTTCAACTTTTTGAAGCAGAAATCTTTTCATGAAAATTTTCAACTTTTTTGAAACAGAAATCTTTTCATGAAAATCTTAGACTTTTTTGAAGTCGAAATCTTTTCATGTAAATGTTCTACTTTTTTGAAGCAGAAATCTTTTCATGAAAATGTTCAACTTTTTTGAAGCCGAAATCTTTTCATGAAAATGTTCAACTTTTTTGAAGCTGAAATCTTTTCATGAAAATGTTCCATTTTTTTGAAGCCGAAATACTTCAAGAAAATTTTCAACTTTTTTGAAGCAGAAATCTTTTCATGAAAATGTTCAACTTTTTTGAAGCCGAAATACTTCATGAAAATTTTCAACTTTTTTGAAGCAGAAATCTTTTCATGAAAATGTTCAACTTTTTTGAAGCCGAAATCCTTTCATGAAAATTTTCAACTTTTTTGATGCCGAAATAGTTCATGAAAATTTTCAACTTTTTTGAAGCAGAAATCTTTTCATGAAAATGTTCAACTTTTTTGTAGTCGAAAAACTTCATGAAAATTTTCAACTTTTTTGAAGCAGAAATCTTTTCATGAAAATGTTCAACTTTTTTGAAGCCGAAATACTTCATGAAAATTTTCAACTTTTTTGAAGCCGAAATCTTTTCATGAAAATGTTCAACTTTTTTGAAGCCGAAATCCTTTCATGAAAATTTTCAACTTTTTTGATGCCGAAATAGTTCATGAAAATTTTCAACTTTTTTGAAGCAGAAATCTTTTCATGAAAATGTTCAACTTTTTTGAAGCCGAAATACTTCATGAAAATTTTCAACTTTTTTGAAGCAGAAATCTTTTCATGAAAATGTTCAACTTTTTTGAAGCCGAAATCCTTTCATGAAAATTTTCAACTTTTTTGATGCCGAAATAGTTCATGAAAATTTTCAACTTTTTTGAAACCTAAATCTTTTCATGAAAATTTTCAACTTTTTTGATGCCGAAATAGTTCATGAAAATTTTCAACTTTTTTGAAGCCGAAATCTTTTCATGAAAATGTTCAACTTTTTTGATGCCGAAATCTTTTCATGAAAATTTTCAACTTTTTGAAGCCGAAATCTTTTCATGAAAATTTTCATCTTTTTTGAAACATAAATCTTTTCATGAAAATTTTAGACTTTTTTGTAGTCGAAAAACTTCATGAAAATTTTCAACTTTTTTGAAGCAGAAATCTTTTCATGAAAATGTTCAACTTTTTTGAAGCCGAAATACTTCATGAAAATTTTCAACTTTTTTGAAGCAGAAATCTTTTCATGAAAATGTTCAACTTTTTTGAAGCCGAAATCCTTTCATGAAAATTTTCAACTTTTTTGATGCCGAAATAGTTCATGAAAATTTTCAACTTTTTTGAAGCAGAAATCTTTTCATGAAAATGTTCAACTTTTTTGAAGCCGAAATACTTCATGAAAATTTTCAACTTTTTTGAAGCTGAAATCTTTTCATGAAAATGTTCAACTTTTTTGAAGCCGAAATCCTTTCATGAAAATTTTCAACTTTTTTGATGCCGAAATAGTTCATGAAAATTTTCAACTTTTTTGATGCCGAAATCTTTTCATGAAAATTTTCAACTTTTTGAAGCCGAAATCTTTTCATGAAAATTTTCATCTTTTTTGAAACATAAATCTTTTCATGAAAATTTTAGACTTTTTTGTAGTCGAAAAACTTCATGAAAATTTTCAACTTTTTTGAAGCCGAAATCTTTTCATGAAAATGTTCCATTTTTTTGAAGCCGAAATACTTCATGAAAATTTTCAACTTTTTTAAAGCCGAAATCTTTTCATGAAAATCTTCGACTTTTTTGAAGTCGAAATAGTTCATGACAGTTTTCAACCTTTTTGAAGCTGAAATCTTTTCATGAAAATTTTCAACTTTTTGAAACCAAAATCTTTTCATGAAAATGTTCAACTTTTTTGAAGCCGAAATATTTTCATGAAAATTTTCAACTTTTTGAAGCAGAAATCTTTTCATGAAAATGTTCAACTTTTTTGAAGCAGAAATCTTTTCATGAAAATGTTCAAGTTTTTTGAAGCCGAAATCTTTTCATGAAAATGTTCAAGTTTTTTGAAGCCGAAATCTTTTCATGAAAATTTTCAACTTTTTGAAGCCGAAATACTTCATGAAAATTTTCAACTTTTTTGAAGCAGAAATCTTTTCATGAAAATGTTCAACTTTTTTGAAACCAAAATCTTTTCATGAAAATTTTCAACTTTTTTGAAGCCGAAATCTTTTCATGAAAATGTTCAACTTTCTTGAAGCCGAGATCTTTTCATGAAAATTTTCAACTTTTTTGAAGCCGAAATCTTTTCATGAAAATTTTCAACTTTTTTGAAGCAGAAATCTTTTCATGAAAATGTTCCATTTTTTTGAAGCCGAAATACTTCATGAAAATTTTCAACTTTCTGAAGCAGAAATCTTTTCATGAAAATGTTCAACTTTTTTGAAACCAAAATCTTTTCATGAAACTTTTCAACTTTTTTGAAGCCGAAATCTTTTCATGAAAATGTTCAACTTTTTTGAAAACGAGATCTTTTTCATGAAAATTTTCAACTTTTTGAAACCGAAATCTTTTCATGAAAATGTTCAACTTTATTGAAGCCGAGATCTTTTCATGAAAATTTTCAACTTTTTGAAACCGGAATCTTTTCATGAAAATTTTCAACTTTTTTGAAGCCGAAATCTTTTCATGAAAATGGTCAACTTTTTTGAAGCCGAAATCTTTTCATGAAAATTTTCAACTTTTTTGAAGCAGAAATCTTTTCATGAAAATCTTAGACTTTTTTGAAGTCGAAATCTTTACATGTAAATTTTCAACTTTTTTGAAGCCGAAATCTTTTCATGAAAATGGTCCATTTTTTTGAAGCCGAAATACTTCATGAAAATTTTCAACTTTTTTGAAGCAGAAATCTTTTCATGAAAATGTTCAACTTTTTTGAAACCAAAATCTTTTCAAGAAAATTTTTAACTTTTTTGAAGCCGAAATCTTTTCATGAAAATTTTCAACTTTTTTAAAGCCGAAATCTTTTCATGAAAATCTTCGACTTTTTTGAAGTCGAAATAGTTCATGATAGTTTTCAACCTTTTTGAAGCTGAAATCTTTTCATGAAAATTTTCAACTTTTTGAAACCAAAATCTTTTCATGAAAATGTTCAACTTTTTTGAAGCCGAAATCTTTTCATGAAAATTTTCAAATTTTTGAAACCGAAATCTTTTCATGAAAATTTTCAACTTTTTTGAAGTTGAAATCTTTTCATGAAAATGGTCAACTTTTTTGAAGCCGAAATCTTTTCATGAAAATGTTCAACTTTTTTGAAGTCGAAATGTTTTCATGAAAATTTTCAACTTTTTGAAGCAGAAATCTTTTCATGAAAATTTTCAACTTTTTTGAAACAGAAATCTTTTCATGAAAATTTTCAACTTTTTTGATGCCGAAATAGTTCATGAAAATTTTCAACTTTTTTGAAGCCGAAATCTTTTCATGAAAATTTTCAACTTTTTTGATGCCGAAATCTTTTCATGAAAATTTTCAACTTTTTGAAGCCGAAATCTTTTCATGAAAATTTTCATCTTTTTTGAAACATAAATCTTTTCATGAAAATTTTAGACTTTTTTGTAGTCGAAAAACTTCATGAAAATTTTCAACTTTTTTGAAGCCGAAATCTTTTCATGAAAATGTTCCATTTTTTTGAAGCCGAAATACTTCATGAAAATTTTCAACTTTTTTAAAGCCGAAATCTTTTCATGAAAATCTTCGACTTTTTTGAAGTCGAAATAGTTCATGACAGTTTTCAACCTTTTTGAAGCTGAAATCTTTTCATGAAAATTTTCAACTTTTTGAAACCAAAATCTTTTCATGAAAATGTTCAACTTTTTTGAAGCCGAAATCTTTTCATGAAAATGTTCAACTTTTTTGAAGCCGAAATATTTTCATGAAAATTTTCAACTTTTTGAAGCAGAAATCTTTTCATGAAAATTTTCAACTTTTTTGAAGCAGAAATCTTTTCATGAAAATCTTCGACTTTTTTGACGTCGAAATAGTTCATGAAAGTTTTCAACCTTTTTGAAGCTGAAATCTTTTCATGTATTTTTTCAACTTTTTTGAAGCAGAAATCTTTTCATGAAAATGTTCCATTTTTTTGAAGCCGAAATACTTCATGAAAATTTTCAACTTTTTTGAAGCCGAAATCTTTTCATGAAAATGTTCAACTTTTTTGAAGCCGAAATCTTTTCATGAAAATTTTCAACTTTTTTGAAGCCAAAATCCTGTCATGAAAATTTTCAACTTTTTTGAAGCAGAAATCTTTTCATGAAAATTTTCAACTTTTTTGAAGCAGAAATCTTTTCATGAAAATGTTCAACTTTTTTGGAGCCGAAATACTTGATGAAAATATTCAACTTTTTTGAAGTCTAAATCCTTTCATGAAAATTTTCAACTTTTTTGATGCCGAAATAGTTCATGAAAATTTTCAACTTTTTTGAAACCTAAATCTTTTCATGAAAATTTTCAACTTTTTTGATGCCGAAATAGTTCATGAAAATTTTCAACTTTTTTGAAGCCGAAATCTTTTCATGAAAATGTTCAACTTTTTTGATGCCGAAATCTTTTCATGAAAATTTTCAACTTTTTGAAGCCGAAATCTTTTCATGAAAATTTTCATCTTTTTTGAAACATAAATCTTTTCATGAAAATTTTAGACTTTTTTGTAGTCGAAAAACTTCATGAAAATTTTCAACTTTTTTGAAGCCGAAATCTTTTCATGAAAATGTTCCATTTTTTTGAAGCCGAAATACTTCATGAAAATTTTCAACTTTTTTAAAGCCGAAATCTTTTCATGAAAATCTTCGACTTTTTTGAAGTCGAAATAGTTCATGACAGTTTTCAACCTTTTTGAAGCTGAAATCTTTTCATGAAAATTTTCAACTTTTTGAAACCAAAATCTTTTCATGAAAATGTTCAACTTTTTTGAAGCCGAAATCTTTTCATGAAAATGTTCAACTTTTTTGAAGCCGAAATATTTTCATGAAAATTTTCAACTTTTTGAAGCAGAAATCTTTTCATGAAAATTTTCAACTTTTTTGAAGCAGAAATCTTTTCATGAAAATCTTAGACTTTTTTGAAGTCGAAATCTTTTCATGTAAATTTTCAACTTTTTTGAAGCAGAAATCTTTTCATGAAAATTTTCAACTTTTTTGAAGCCGAAATCTTTTCATGAAAGTGTTCAAGTTTTTTGAAGCCGAAATCTTTTCATGAAAATGTTCAAGTTTTTTGAAGCCGAAATCTTTTCATGAAAATTTTCAACTTTTTGAAGCCGAAATACTTCATGAAAATTTTCAACTTTTTTGAAGCAGAAATCTTTTCATGAAAATGTTCGACTTTTTTGAAACCAAAATCTTTTCATGAAAATTTTCAACTTTTTTGAAGCCGAAATCTTTTCATGAAAATGTTCAACTTTCTTGAAGCCGAGATCTTTTCATGAAAATTTTCAACTTTTTTGAAGCCGAAATCTTTTCATGAAAATTTTCAACTTTTTTGAAGCAGAAATCTTTTCATGAAAATGTTCCATTTTTTTGAAGCCGAAATACTTCATGAAAATTTTCAACTTTCTGAAGCAGAAATCTTTTCATGAAAATGTTCAACTTTTTTGAAACCAAAATCTTTTCATTAAACTTTTCAACTTTTTTGAAGCCGAAATCTTTTCATGAAAATGTTCAACTTTTTTGAAAACGAGATCTTTTTCATGAAAATTTTCAACTTTTTGAAACCGAAATCTTTTCATGAAAATGTTCAACTTTATTGAAGCCGAGATCTTTTCATGAAAATTTTCAACTTTTTGAAACCGGAATCTTTTCATGAAAATTTTCAACTTTTTTGAAGCCGAAATCTTTTCATGAAAATGGTCAACTTTTTTGAAGCCGAAATCTTTTCATGAAAATTTTCAACTTTTTTGAAGCAGAAATCTTTTCAAGAAAATTTTCAACTTTTTTGAAGCCGAAATCTTTTCATGAAAATTTTCAACTTTTTTAAAGCCGAAATCTTTTCATGAAAATCTTCGACTTTTTTGAAGTCGAAATAGTTCATGATAGTTTTCAACCTTTTTGAAGCTGAAATCTTTTCATGAAAATTTTCAACTTTTTGAAACCAAAATCTTTTCATGAAAATGTTCAACTTTTTTGAAGCCGAAATCTTTTCATGAAAATTTTCACCTTTTTGAAACCGAAATCTTTTCATGAAAATTTTCAACTTTTTTGAAGTTGAAATCTTTTCATGAAAATGGTCAACTTTTTTGAAGCCGAAATCTTTTCATGAAAATGTTCAACTTTTTTGAAGCCGAAATGTTTTCATGAAAATTTTCAACTTTTTGAAGCAGAAATCTTTTCATGAAAATTTTCAACTTTTTTGAAACAGAAATCTTTTCATGAAAATCTTAGACTTTTTTGAAGTCGAAATCTTTTCATGTAAATGTTCTACTTTTTTGAAGCAGAAATCTTTTCATGAAAATGTTCAACTTTTTTGAAGCCGAAATCTTTTCATGAAAATGTTCAACTTTTTTGAAGCTGAAATCTTTTCATGAAAATGTTCCATTTTTTTGAAGCCGAAATACTTCAAGAAATCTTTTCATGAAAATCTTCAACTTTTTTGAAGCCGAAATCTTTTCATGAAAATTTTCAAGTTTTTTGAAGCCGAAATACTTGATGAAAATAATCAACTTTTTTGAAGTCTAAATCTTTTCATGAAAATTTTCAACTTTTTTGAAGCCGAAATCATTTCATGAAAATGTTCCATTTTTTTGAAGCTGAAATACTTCATGAAAATGTTCAACTTTTTGAAGCCGAAATCTTTTCATGAAAATTTTCAACTTTTTTGAAGCAGAAATCTTTTCATGAAAATCTTAGACTTTTTTGAAGCAGAAATCTTTTCATATAAATATTCAACTTTTTTGAAGCAGAAATCTTTTCATGAAAATCTTCAACTTTTTTGAAGCCGAAATCTTTTCATGAAAATTTTCAACTTTTTTGAAGCCGAAATCTTTTCATTAAAATGTTCCATTTTTTTGAAGCCGAAATACTTTGTGAAAATATTCAACTTTTTTGAAGCCTAAATCTTTTCATGAAAATTTTCAACTTTTTTGAAGCCGAAATCTTTTCATGAAAATGTCCAACTTTTTTGAAGCAGAAATCTTTTCATGAAAATTTTCAACTTTTTTGAAGCCAAAATCCTGTCATGAAAATTTTCAACTTTTTTGAAGCCGAAATCTTTTCATGAAAGTCTTCAACTTTTTTGAAGCAGAAATACTTGATGAAAATATTCAACTTTTTTGAAGCAGAAATCTTTTCATGAAAATTTTCAACTTTTTTGAAGCCGAAATCTTTTCATGAAAATTTTCAACTTTTTTGAAGCAGAAATCTTTTCATGAAAATCTTAGACTTTTTTGAAGCAGAAATCTTTTCATATAAATATTCAACTTTTTTGAAGCAGAAATCTTTTCATGAAAATCTTCAACTTTTTTGAAGCCGAAATCTTTTCATGAAAATGTCCAACTTTTTTGAAGCAGAAATCTTTTCATGAAAATTTTCAACTTTTTTGATGCCGAAATCTTTTCATGAAAATCTTAGACTTTTTTGAAGTCGAAATCTTTTCATGAAAATTTTCAACTTTTTGAAACCAAAATCTTTTCATGAAAATTTTCAACTTTTTTGAAGCAGAAATCTTTTCATGAAAATTTTCAACTTTTTTGAAGCCAAAATCCTGTCATGAAAATTTTCAACTTTTTTGAAGCAGAAATCTTTTCATGAAAGTCTTCAACTTTTTTGAAGCCGAAATACTTCATGAAAATTTTCAACTTTTTTGAAGCCGAAATAGTTCATGAAAATTTTAGACTTTTTTGAAGCCGAAATACTTCATGAAAATTTTCAACTTTTTTGAAACCTAAATCTTTTCATGAAAATTTTCAACTTTTTTGATGCCGAAATAGTTCCTGAAAATTTTCAACTTTTTTGAAGCCGAAATCTTTTCATGAAAATGTTCAACTTTTTTGAGGCCGAAATCTTTTCATGAAAATGTTCCATTTTTTTGAAGCCGAAATACTTCATGAAAATTTTCAACTTTTTTGAAGCCGAAATCTTTTCATGAAAATGTCCAAGTTTTTTGAAGCAGAAATCTTTTCATGAAAATTTTCAACTTTTTTGAAGCCGAAATCTTTTCATGAAAATTTTCAACTTTTTTGAAGCCGAAATCTTTTCATGAAAATTTTCAACTTTTTTGAAGCAGAAATCTTTTCATGAAAATCTTCAACTTTTTTGAAGCCGAAATCTTTTCATGAAAATTTTCAACTTTTTTGAAGCCGAAATCTTTTCATGAAAATGTTCAACTTTTTTGAAGCCGAAATCTTTTCATGAAAATTTTCAACTTTTTGAAACCAAAATCTTTTCATGAAAATTTTCAACTTTTTGGAAGCAGAAATCTTTTCATGAAAAAGTTCAACTTTTTTGAAGCCGAAATCTTTTCATTAAAATGTTCCATTTTTTTGAAGCCGAAATACTTTGTGAAAATATTCAACTTTTTTGAAGTCTAAATCTTTTCATGAAAATTTTCAACTTTTTGAAACCAAAATCTTTTCATGAAAATTTTCAACTTTTTTGAAGCAGAAATCTTTTCATGAAAATCTTAGACTTTTTTGAAGTCGAAATCTTTTCATGAAAATGTTCAACTTTTTTGAAGCCGAAATCTTTTCATGAAAATGTTCCATTTTTTGAAGCCGAAATACTTCATGAAAATTTTCAACTTTTTTGAAGCCGAAATCTTTTTATGAAAATGTTCAACTTTTTTGAAGCCGAAATCTTTTCATGAAAATTTTCAACTTTTTGAAACCAAAATCGTTTTATGAAAATTTTCAACTTTTTTGAAGCCGAAATCTTTTCATGAAAATTTTCAACTTTTTGAAACCAAAATCTTTTCATGTAAATTTTCAACTTTTTTGAAGCAGAAATCTTTTCATGAAAATGTTCAACTTTTTTGAAGCCGAAATCTGTTCATGAAAATGTTACATTTTTTTGAAGCCGAAATACTTCATGAAAATTTTCAACTTTTTTGAAGCCGAAATAGTTCATGAAAATTTTCAACTTTTTTGAAGCAGAAATCTTTTCATGAAAATCTTAGACTTTTTTGAAGTCGAAATCTTTTCATGAAAATGTTCAACTTTTTTGAAGCCGAAATCTTTTCATGAAAATTTTCAACTTTTTTGAAGCCGAAATCTTTTCATGAAAATTTTCAACTTTTTTGAAGCCGAAATCTTTTTATGAAAATGTTCAACTTTTTTGAAGCCGAAATCTTTTCATGAAAATTTTCAACTTTTTGAAACCAAAATCTTTTCATGTAAATTTTCAACTTTTTTGAAGCAGAAATCTTTTCATGAAAATGTTCAACTTTTTTGAAGCCGAAATCTGTTCATGAAAATGTTACATTTTTTTGAAGCCGAAATACTTCATGAAAATTTTCAACTTTTTTGAAGCCGAAATAGTTCATGAAAATTTTAGACTTTTTTGAAGCAGAAATACTTCATGAAAAAATTTTCAACTTTTTTGAAACCTAAATCTTTTCATGAAAATTTTCAACTTTTTTGATGCCGAAATAGTTCCTGAAAATTTTCAACTTTTTTGAAGCCGAAATCTTTTCATGAAAATGTTCAACTTTTTTGAGGCCGAAATCTTTTCATGAAAATGTTCCATTTTTTTGAAGCCGAAATACTTCATAAAAATCTTCAACTTTTTTGAAGCCGAAATCTTTTCATGAAAATGTTCAACTTTTTTGAAGCAGAAATCTTTTCATGAAAATGTTCAACTTTTTTGAAGCAGAAATCTTTTCATGAAAATGTTCCATTTTTTTGAAGCAGAAATACTTCATGAAAATTTTCAACTTTTTTGAAGCCGAAATCTTTTTATGAAAATGTTCAACTTTTTTGAAGCCGAAATCTTTTCATGAAAATTTTCAACTTTTTGAAACCAAAATCTTTTTATGAAAATTTTCAACTTTTTTGAAGCCGAAATCTTTTCATGAAAATTTTCAACTTTTTGAAACCAAAATCTTTTCATGTAAATTTTCAACTTTTTTGAAGCAGAAATCTTTTCATGAAAATGTTCAACTTTTTTGAAGCCGAAATCTGTTCATGAAAATGTTACATTTTTTTAAAGCCGAAATACTTCATGAAAATTTTCAACTTTTTTGAAGCCGAAATCTTTTCATGAAAATTTTAGACTTTTTTGAAGCAGAAATCTTTTCATGAAAATGTTACATTTTTTTGAAGCCGAAATACTTCATGAAAATTTTGAACTTTTTTGAAGCCGAAATCTTTTCATGAAAATTTTCAACTTTTTTGAAACAGAAATCTTTTCATGATAATTTTCAACTTTTTGAAGCCAAAATCTTTTCATGATAATTTTCATCTTTTTTGAAACATAAATCTTTTCATGAAAATTTTAGACTTTTTTGTAGTCGAAATACTTCATGAAAATTTTCAACTTTTTTAAAGCCGAAATCTTTTCATGAAAATTTTCATCTTTTTTGAAGCATAAATCTTTTCATGAAAATTTTAGACTTTTTTGCAGCCGAAATCTTTTCATGAAAATCTTCGACTTTTTTGAAGTCGAAATAGTTCATGAAAGTTTTCAACCTTTTTGAAGCTGAAATCTTTGCATGAAAATTTTCAACTTTTTGAAACCAAAATCTTTTCATGAAAATTTTCAATTTTTTTGAAGCCGAAATCTTTTCATGAAAATTTTCAACTTTTTTGAAGCCGAAATTTTTTCATGAAAATTTTCAACTTTTTTGAAGCCGAGATCTTTTCATGAAAATGGTCAACTTTTTTGAAGCCAAAATACCTTCATGAAAATTTTCAACTTTTTTGAAGCCAAAATACCTTCATGAAAATTTTCAACTTTTTTGAAGTCGAAATCTTTTCATGTAAATTTTCAACTTTTTTGAAGCAGAAATCTTTTCATGAAAATGTTCAACTTTTTTGAAGCCGAAATCTTTTCATGAAAATGTTCCATTTTTTTGAAGCCGAAATACTTCATGAAAATTTTCAACTTTTTTGAAGCCGAAATCTTTTCATGAAAATTTTCAACTTTTTTGAAGCCGAAATCTTTTCATGAAAATTTTCAACTTTTTGAAGCCGAGATCTTTTCATGAAAATTTTCAACTTTTTGAAACCGAAATCTTTTCATGAAAATGTTCAACTTTTTTGAAGCCGAGATCTTTTCATGAAAATTTTCAACTTTTTTGAAGCCGAAATCTTTTCATGAAAATCTTAGACTTTTTTGAAGTCGAAATCTTTTCATGTAAATTTTCAACTTTTTTGAAGCAGAAATCTTTTCATGAAAATTTTCAACTTTTTTGAAGCCGAAATCTTTTCATGAAAATGTTCAACTTTTTGAAACCGAAATCTTTTCATGAAAATTTTCAACTTTATTGAAGCCGAAATCTTTTCATGAAAATGGTCAACTTTTTTGAAGCCGAAATCTTTTCATGAAAATTTTCAACTTTTTGAAGCCGAAATCTTTTCATGAAAATTTTCAACTTTTTTGAAGCCGAAATCTTTTCATGAAAATCTTCGACTTTTTTGAATTCGAAATAGTTCATGAAAGTTTTCAACTTTTGAAGCCGAAATCTTTTCATTAAAATTTTCATCTTTTTTGAAGCCGAAATCTTTTCATGAAAATCTTCGACTTTTTTGAAGTCGAAATAGTTCATGAAAGTTTTCAACCTTTTTGAAGCTGTTATCTTTTCATGAAAATTTTCAACTTTTTGAAACCAAAACCTTTCCATGAAAATGTTCAACTTTTTGAAACCAAAATCTTTTCATGAAAATTTTCAACTTTTTGAAACCAAAATCTTTTCATGAAAATTTTCAACTTTTTTGAAGCAGAAATCTTTTCATGAAAATTTTCAACTTTTTTGAAGCCGAAATCTTTTCATGAAAATGTTCAACTTTTTGAAGCCGAAATCTTTTCATGAAAATGTTCAACTTTTTTGAAGCCGAAATCTTTTCATGAAAATGGTCAACTTTTTTGAAGCCGAAATCTTTTCATGAAAATGTTCAACTTTTTTGAAGCCGAGATCTTTTCATGAAAATGTTCAACTTTTTTAAAGCTGAAATCTTTTCATGAAAATGGTCAACTTTTTTGAAGCCGAAATCTTTTCATGAAAATGTTCAACTTTTTTGAAGCCGAGATCTTTTCATGAAAATTTTCAACTTTTTGAAACCGAAATCTTTTCATGAAAATTTTCAACTTTTTTGAAGCCGAAATCTTTTCATGAAAATGGTCAACTTTTTTGAAGCCGAAATCTTTTCATGAAAATTTTCAACTTTTTGAAGCAGAAATCTTTTCATGAAAATCTTAGACTTTTTTGAAGTCGAAATCTTTTCATGAAAATGTTCCATTTTTTTGAAGCCGAAATACTTCATGAAAATGTTCAACTTTTTTGAAGCCGAAATCTTTTCATGAAAATGTTCAACTTTTTTGAAGCCGAAATCTTTTCATGAAAATGGTCAACTTTTTTGAAGCCGAAATCTTTTCATGAAAATGTTCAACTTTTTTGAAGCCGAGATCTTTTCATGAAAATGTTCAACTTTTTTAAAGCTGAAATCTTTTCATGAAAATGTTCAACTTTTTTGAAGCCGAGATCTTTTCATGAAAATTTTCAACTTTTTGAAACCGAAATCTTTTCATGAAAATTTTCAACTTTTTTGAAGCCGAAATCTTTTCATGAAAATGGTCAACTTTTTTGAAGCCGAAATCTTTTCATGAAAATGTTCAACTTTTTTGAAGTCGAAATCTTTTCATGAAAATGTTACATTTTTTTGAAGCCGAAATACTTCATGAAAATTTTCAACTTTTTTGAAGCCGAAATCTTTTCATGAAAATTTTCAACTTTTTTGAAACAGAAATCTTTTCATGAAAATTTTCAACTTTTTTGATGCCGAAATAGTTCATGAAAATTTTCAACTTTTTTGAAGCCGAAATCTTTTCATGAAAATTTTCAACTTTTTTGAAGCCGAAATCTTTTCATGAAAATGTTCAACTTTTTTGATGCCGAAATCTTTTCATGAAAATTTTCAACTTTTTGAAGCCCAAATCTTTTCATGATAATTTTCATCTTTTTTGAAACTGAAATCTTTTCATGAAAATTTTCAACTTTTTTGAAGCTGAAATCTTTTCATGAAAATGGTCAACTTTTTTGAAGCCGAAATCTTTTCATGAAAATGTTCAACTTTTTTGAAGCCGAGATCTTTTCATGAAAATGTTCAACTTTTTTAAAGCTGAAATCTTTTCATGAAAATGGTCAACTTTTTTGAAGCCGAAATCTTTTCATGAAAATGTTCAATTTTTTTGAAGCCGAGATCTTTTCATGAAAATTTTCAACTTTTTGAAACCGAAATCTTTTCATGAAAATTTTCAACTTTTTTGAAGCCGAAATCTTTTCATGAAAATGGTCAACTTTTTTGAAGCCGAAATCTTTTCATGAAAATTTTCAACTTTTTGAAGCAGAAATCTTTTCATGAAAATCTTAGACTTTTTTGAAGTCGAAATCTTTTCATGAAAATGTTCCATTTTTTTGAAGCCGAAATACTTCATGAAAATGTTCAACTTTTTTGAAGCCGAAATCTTTTCATGAAAATGTTCAACTTTTTTGAAGCCGAAATCTTTTCATGAAAATGGTCAACTTTTTTGAAGCCGAAATCTTTTCATGAAAATGTTCAACTTTTTTGAAGCCGAGATCTTTTCATGAAAATGTTCAACTTTTTTAAAGCTGAAATCTTTTCATGAAAATGGTCAACTTTTTTGAAGCCGAAATCTTTTCATGAAAATGTTCAACTTTTTTGAAGCCGAGATCTTTTCATGAAAATTTTCAACTTTTTGAAACCGAAATCTTTTCATGAAAATTTTCAACTTTTTTGAAGCCGAAATCTTTTCATGAAAATGGTCAACTTTTTTGAAGCCGAAATCTTTTCATGAAAATGTTCAACTTTTTTGAAGTCGAAATCTTTTCATGAAAATGTTACATTTTTTTGAAGCCGAAATACTTCATGAAAATTTTCAACTTTTTTGAAGCCGAAATCTTTTCATGAAAATTTTCAACTTTTTTGAAACAGAAATCTTTTCATGAAAATTTTCAACTTTTTTGATGCCGAAATAGTTCATGAAAATTTTCAACTTTTTTGAAGCCGAAATCTTTTCATGAAAATTTTCAACTTTTTTGAAGCCGAAATCTTTTCATGAAAATGTTCAACTTTTTTGATGCCGAAATCTTTTCATGAAAATTTTCAACTTTTTGAAGCCCAAATCTTTTCATGATAATTTTCATCTTTTTTGAAACTGAAATCTTTTCATGAAAATTTTCAACTTTTTTGAAGCTGAAATCTTTTCATGAAAATGGTCAACTTTTTTGAAGCCGAAATCTTTTCATGAAAATGTTCAACTTTTTTGAAGCCGAGATCTTTTCATGAAAATGTTCAACTTTTTTAAAGCTGAAATCTTTTCATGAAAATGGTCAACTTTTTTGAAGCCGAAATCTTTTCATGAAAATGTTCAACTTTTTTGAAGCCGAGATCTTTTCATGAAAATTTTCAACTTTTTGAAACCGAAATCTTTTCATGAAAATTTTCAACTTTTTTGAAGCCGAAATCTTTTCATGAAAATGGTCAACTTTTTTGAAGCCGAAATCTTTTCATGAAAATTTTCAACTTTTTGAAGCAGAAATCTTTTCATGAAAATCTTAGACTTTTTTGAAGTCGAAATCTTTTCATGAAAATGTTCAACTTTTTTGAAGCCGAAATCTTTTCATGAAAATGTTCCATTTTTTTGAAGCCGAAATACTTCATGAAAATGTTCAACTTTTTTGAAGCCGAAATCTTTTCATGAAAATGTTCAACTTTTTTGAAGCCGAAATCTTTTCATGAAAATGGTCAACTTTTTTGAAGCCGAAATCTTTTCATGAAAATGTTCAACTTTTTTGAAGCCGAGATCTTTTCATGAAAATGTTCAACTTTTTTAAAGCTGAAATCTTTTCATGAAAATGGTCAACTTTTTTGAAGCCGAAATCTTTTCATGAAAATGTTCAACTTTTTTGAAGCCGAGATCTTTTCATGAAAATTTTCAACTTTTTGAAACCGAAATCTTTTCATGAAAATTTTCAACTTTTTGAAGCCGAAATCTTTTCATGAAAATGGTCAACTTTTTTGAAGCCGAAATCTTTTCATGAAAATGTTCAACTTTTTTGAAGCAGAAATCTTTTCATGAAAATGTTACATTTTTTTGAAGCCGAAATACTTCATGAAAATTTTCAACTTTTTTGAAGCCGAAATCTTTTCATGAAAATTTTCAACTTTTTTGAAACAGAAATCTTTTCATGAAAATTTTCAACTTTTTTGATGCCGAAATAGTTCATGAAAATTTTCAACTTTTTTGAAGCCGAAATCTTTTCATGAAAATTTTCAACTTTTTTGAAGCCGAAATCTTTTCATGAAAATGTTCAACTTTTTTGATGCCGAAATCTTTTCATGAAAATTTTCAACTTTTTGAAGCCCAAATCTTTTCATGATAATTTTCATCTTTTTTGAAACATAAATCTTTTCATGAAAATTTTAGACTTTTTTGTAGTCGAAATACTTCATGAAAATTTTCAACTTTTTGAAAGCCGAAATCTTTTCATGAAAATTTTCATCTTTTTTGAAGCATAAATCTTTTCATGAAAATTTTAGACTTTTTTGCAGCCGAAATCTTTTCATGAAAATCTTCGACTTTTTTGAAGTCGAAATAGTTCATGAAAGTTTTCAACCTTTTTGAAGCTGAAATCTTTGCATGAAAATTTTCAACTTTTTGAAACCAAAATCTTTTCATGAAAATGGTCAACTTTTTTGAAGCCGAAATCTTTTCATGAAAATGTTCAACTTTTTTGAAGTCGAAATCTTTTCATGAAAATGTTACATTTTTTTGAAGCCGAAATACTTCATGAAAATTTTCAACTTTTTTGAAGCCGAAATCTTTTCATGAAAATGTTCAACTTTTTTGAAGCCGAGATCTTTTCATGAAAATGTTCAACTTTTTTAAAGCTGAAATCTTTTCATGAAAATGGTCAACTTTTTTGAAGCCGAAATCTTTTCATGAAAATGTTCAACTTTTTTGAAGCCGAGATCTTTTCATGAAAATTTTCAACTTTTTGAAACCGAAATCTTTTCATGAAAATTTTCAACTTTTTTGAAGCCGAAATCTTTTCATGAAAATGGTCAACTTTTTTGAAGCCGAAATCTTTTCATGAAAATTTTCAACTTTTTGAAGCAGAAATCTTTTCATGAAAATCTTAGACTTTTTTGAAGTCGAAATCTTTTCATGAAAATGTTCAACTTTTTTGAAGCCGAAATCTTTTCATGAAAATGTTCCATTTTTTTGAAGCCGAAATACTTCATGAAAATGTTCAACTTTTTTGAAGCTGAAATCTTTTCATGAAAATGTTCAACTTTTTTGAAGCCGAAATCTTTTCATGAAAATGGTCAACTTTTTTGAAGCCGAAATCTTTTCATGAAAATGTTCAACTTTTTTGAAGCCGAGATCTTTTCATGAAAATGTTCAACTTTTTTAAAGCTGAAATCTTTTCATGA
Source organism: Labrus bergylta (assembly GCF_963930695.1). Taxonomy (NCBI): domain Eukaryota; kingdom Metazoa; phylum Chordata; class Actinopteri; order Labriformes; family Labridae; genus Labrus; species Labrus bergylta. Next base: position 708,926 of record NC_089211.1, on the reverse strand, counting down.
AAATGGTCAACTTTTTTGAAGCCGAAATCTTTTCATGAAAATGTTCAACTTTTTTGAAGCCGAGATCTTTTCATGAAAATTTTCAACTTTTTGAAACCGAAATCTTTTCATGAAAATTTTCAACTTTTTGAAGCCGAAATCTTTTCATGAAAATGGTCAACTTTTTTGAAGCCGAAATCTTTTCATGAAAATGTTCAACTTTTTTGAAGCAGAAATCTTTTCATGAAAATGTTACATTTTTTTGAAGCCGAAATACTTCATGAAAATTTTCAACTTTTTTGAAGCCGAAATCTTTTCATGAAAATTTTCAACTTTTTTGAAACAGAAATCTTTTCATGAAAATTTTCAACTTTTTTGATGCCGAAATAGTTCATGAAAATTTTCAACTTTTTTGAAGCCGAAATCTTTTCATGAAAATTTTCAACTTTTTTGAAGCCGAAATCTTTTCATGAAAATGTTCAACTTTTTTGATGCCGAAATCTTTTCATGAAAATTTTCAACTTTTTGAAGCCCAAATCTTTTCATGATAATTTTCATCTTTTTTGAAACATAAATCTTTTCATGAAAATTTTAGACTTTTTTGTAGTCGAAATACTTCATGAAAATTTTCAACTTTTTGAAAGCCGAAATCTTTTCATGAAAATTTTCATCTTTTTTGAAGCATAAATCTTTTCATGAAAATTTTAGACTTTTTTGCAGCCGAAATCTTTTCATGAAAATCTTCGACTTTTTTGAAGTCGAAATAGTTCATGAAAGTTTTCAACCTTTTTGAAGCTGAAATCTTTGCATGAAAATTTTCAACTTTTTGAAACCAAAATCTTTTCATGAAAATTTTCAATTTTTTTGAAGCCGAAATCTTTTCATGAAAATTTTCAACTTTTTTGAAGCCGAAATTTTTTCATGAAAATTTTCAACTTTTTTGAAGCCGAGATTTTTTCATGAAAATGGTCAACTTTTTTGAAGCCAAAATACCTTCATGAAAATTTTCAACTTTTTTGAAGCCAAAATACCTTCATGAAAATTTTCAACTTTTTTGAAGTCGAAATCTTTTCATGTAAATTTTCAACTTTTTTGAAGCAGAAATCTTTTCATGAAAATGTTCAACTTTTTTGAAGCCGAAATCTTTTCATGAAAATGTTCCATTTTTTTGAAGCCGAAATACTTCATGAAAATTTTCAACTTTTTTGAAGCCGAAATCTTTTCATGAAAATTTTCAACTTTTTTGAAGCAGAAATCTTTTCATGAAAATCTTAGACTTTTTTGAAGTCGAAATCTTTTCATGTAAATTTTCAACTTTTTTGAAGCAGAAATCTTTTCATGAAAATTTTCAACTTTTTTGAAGCCGAAATCTTTTCATGAAAATGTTCAAGTTTTTGAAACCGAAATCTTTTCATGAAAATGTTCAACTTTTTTGAGGCCGAAATCTTTTCATGAAAATGTTCCATTTTTTTGAAGCCGAAATACTTCATGAAAATTTTCAACTTTTTTGAAGCCGAAATCTTTTCATGAAAATGTTCAACTTTTTTGAAGCAGAAATCTTTTCATGAAAATGTTACATTTTTTTGAAGCCGAAATACTTCATGAAAATTTTCAACTTTTTTGAAGCCGAAATCTTTTCATGAAAATTTTCAACTTTTTTGAAACAGAAATCTTTTCATGAAAATTTTCAACATTTTTGATGCCGAAATAGTTCATGAAAATTTTCGACTTTGTTGAAGCCGAAATACTTCATGAAAATTTTCAACTTCTTTGAAACCTAAATCTTTTCATGAAAATTTTCAACTTTTTTGATGCCGAAATAGTTCATGAAAATTTTCAACTTTTTTGAAGCCGAAATCTTTTCATGAAAATTTTCAACTTTTTTGAAGCCGAAATCTTTTCATGAAAATGTTCAACTTTTTTGATGCCGAAATCTTTTCATGAAAATTTTCAACTTTTTGAAGCCCAAATCTTTTCATGATAATTTTCATCTTTTTTGAAACATAAATCTTTTCATGAAAATTTTAGACTTTTTTGTAGTCGAAATACTTCATGAAAATTTTCAACTTTTTTAAAGCCGAAATCTTTTCATGAAAATTTTCATCTTTTTTGAAGCATAAATCTTTTCATGAAAATTTTAGACTTTTTTGCAGCCGAAATCTTTTCATGAAAATCTTCAACTTTTTTGAAGTCGAAATAGTTCATGAAAGTTTTCAACCTTTTTGAAGCTGAAATCTTTGCATGAAAATTTTCAACTTTTTGAAACCAAAATTTTTTCATGAAAATGGTCAACTTTTTTGAAGCCAAAATACCTTCATGAAAATTTTCAACTTTTTTGAAGCCAAAATACCTTCATGAAAATTTTCAACTTTTTTGAAGTCGAAATCTTTTCATGTAAATTTTCAACTTTTTTGAAGCCGAAATCTTTTCATGAAAATGTTCCATTTTTTTGAAGCCGAAATACTTCATGAAAATTTTCAACTTTTTTGAAGCCGAAATCTTTTCATGAAAATTTTCAACTTTTTTGAAGCAGAAATCTTTTCATGAAAATCTTAGACTTTTTTGAAGTCGAAATCTTTTCATGTAAATTTTCAACTTTTTTGAAGCAGAAATCTTTTCATGAAAATTTTCAACTTTTTTGAAGCCGAAATCTTTTCATGAAAATGTTCAAGTTTTTGAAACCGAAATCTTTTCATGAAAATGTTCAACTTTTTTGAAGCCGAGATCTTTTCATGAAAATTTTCAACTTTTTGAAACCGAAATCTTTTCATGAAAATTTTCAACTTTTTTGAAGCCGAAATATTTTCATGAAAATGGTCAACTTTTTTGAAGCCGAAATCTTTTCATGAAAATTTTCAACTTTTTGAAGCCGAAATCTTTTCATGAAAATTTTCAACTTTTTTGAAGCCGAAATCTTTTCATGAAAATTTTCAACTTTTTGAAACCAAAATCTTTTCATGAAAATTTTCAACTTTTTTGAAGCAGAAATCTTTTCATGAAAATGTTCAACTTTTTGAAGCCGAAATCTTTTCATGAAAATTTTCATCTTTTTTGAAAACGAAATCTTTTCATGAAAATTTTCAACTTTTTGAAACCGAAATCTTTTCATGAAAATTTTCAACTTTTTTGAAGCTGAAATCTTTTCATGAAAATGGTCAACTTTTTTGAAGCCGAAATCTTTTCATGAAAATGTTCCATTTTTTTGAAGCCGAAATACTTCATGAAAATTTTCAACTTTTTTAAAGACGAAATCTTTTCATGAAAATGGTCAACTTTTTTGAAGCAGAAATCTTTTCATGAAAATTTTAGACTTTTTTGAAGTCGAAATCTTTTCATGTAAATTTTCAACTTTTTTGAAGCAGAAATCTTTTCATGAAAATTTTCAACTTTTTTGAAGCCGAAATCTTTTCATGAAAATGTTCAAGTTTTTGAAACCGAAATCTTTTCATGAAAATGTTCAACTTTTTTGAAGCCGAGATCTTTTCATGAAAATTTTCAACTTTTTGAAACCGAAATCTTTTCATGAAAATTTTCAACTTTTTTGAAGCCGAAATATTTTCATGAAAATGGTCAACTTTTTTGAAGCCGAAATCTTTTCATGAAAATTTTCAACTTTTTGAAGCCGAAATCTTTTCATGAAAATTTTCAACTTTTTTGAAGCCGAAATCTTTTCATGAAAATTTTCAACTTTTTGAAACCAAAATCTTTTCATGAAAATTTTCAACTTTTTTGAAGCAGAAATCTTTTCATGAAAATGTTCAACTTTTTGAAGCCGAAATCTTTTCATGAAAATTTTCATCTTTTTTGAAAACGAAATCTTTTCATGAAAATTTTCACCTTTTTGAAACCGAAATCTTTTCATGAAAATTTTCAACTTTTTTGAAGCTGAAATCTTTTCATGAAAATGGTCAACTTTTTTGAAGCCGAAATCTTTTCATGAAAATGTTCAACTTTTTTGAAGCCGAGATCTTTTCATGAAAATTTTCAACTTTTTGAAACCGAAATCTTTTCATGAAAATTTTCAACTTTTTTGAAGCCGAAATATTTTCATGAAAATGGTCAACTTTTTTGAAGCCGAAATCTTTTCATGAAAATCTTAGACTTTTTTGAAGTCGAAATCTTTTCATGTAAATTTTCAACTTTTTTGAAGCAGAAATCTTTTCATGAAAATTTTCAACTTTTTTGAAGCCGAAATCTTTTCATGAAAATGTTCAACTTTTTGAAACCGAAATCTTTTCATGAAAATTTTCAACTTTTTTGAAGCCGAAATCTTTTCATGAAAATGGTCAACTTTTTTGAAGCCGAAATCTTTTCATGAAAATTTTCAACTTTTTGAAGCCGAAATCTTTTCATGAAAATTTTCAACTTTTTTGAAGCCGAAATCTTTTCATGAAAATCTTCGACTTTTTTGAAGTCGAAATAGTTCATGAAAGTTTTCAACTTTTGAAGCCGAAATCTTTTCATTAAAATTTTCATCTTTTTTGAAGCCGAAATCTTTTCATGAAAATCTTCGACTTTTTTGAAGTCGAAATAGTTCATGAAAGTTTTCAACCTTTTTGAAGCTGTTATCTTTTCATGAAAATTTTCAACTTTTTGAAACCAAAACCTTTCCATGAAAATGTTCAACTTTTTGAAACCAAAATCTTTTCATGAAAATTTTCAACTTTTTGAAACCAAAATCTTTTCATGAAAATTTTCAACTTTTTTGAAGCTGAAATCTTTTCATGAAAATGGTCAACTTTTTTGAAGCCGAAATCTTTTCATGAAAATGGTCAACTTTTTTGAAGCCGAAATCTTTTCATGAAAATGTTCAACTTTTTTGAAGCCGAGATCTTTTCATGAAAATGTTCAACTTTTTTAAAGCTGAAATCTTTTCATGAAAATGGTCAACTTTTTTGAAGCCGAAATCTTTTCATGAAAATGTTCAACTTTTTTGAAGCCGAGATCTTTTCATGAAAATTTTCAACTTTTTGAAACCGAAATCTTTTCATGAAAATTTTCAACTTTTTTGAAGCCGAAATCTTTTCATGAAAATGGTCAACTTTTTTGAAGCCGAAATCTTTTCATGAAAATTTTCAACTTTTTGAAGCAGAAATCTTTTCATGAAAATCTTAGACTTTTTTGAAGTCGAAATCTTTTCATGAAAATGTTCAACTTTTTTGAAGCCGAAATCTTTTCATGAAAATGTTCCATCTTTTTGAAGCCGAAATACTTCATGAAAATGTTCAACTTTTTTGAAGCCGAAATCTTTTCATGAAAATGTTCAACTTTTTTGAAGCCGAAATCTTTTCATGAAAATGGTCAACTTTTTTGAAGCCGAAATCTTTTCATGAAAATGTTCAACTTTTTTGAAGCCGACATCTTTTCATGAAAATCTTCGACTTTTTTGAAGTCGAAATAGTTCATGAAAGTTTTCAACCTTTTTGAAGCAAAAATCCTGTCATGAAATTTTCACCTTTTTTAAGCAGAATTCTTTTCATGAAAATTTTCAACTTTTTGAAGCCGAAATCTTTTCATGAAAATTTTCAACTTTTTTGAAGCAGAAATCTTTTCATGAAAATCTCAGACTTTTTTGAAGTCGAAATCTTTTCATGTAAATTTTCAACTTTTTTGAAGCAGAAATCTTTTCATGAAAATTTTCAACTTTTTTGAAGCCGAAATCTTTTCATGAAAATGTTCAACTTTTTTGAAGCCGAAATCTTTTAATGAAAATGTTCCATTTTTTTGAAGCCGAAATACTTCATGAAAATTTTCAACTTTTTTGAAGCCGAAATCTTTTCATGAAAATCTTCGACTTTTTTGAAGTCGAAATAGTTCATGAAAGTTTTCAACCTTTTTGAAGCTGAAATCTTTTCATGAAAATTTTCAACTTTTTTGAAGCTGAAATCTTTTCATGAAAATGGTCAACTTTTTTGAAGCCGAAATCTTTTCATGAAAATGTTCAACTTTTTTGAAGCCGAGATCTTTTGATGAAAATGTTCAAGTTTTTGAAACCGAAATCTTTTCATGAAAATTTTCAACTTTTTTGAAGCAGAAATCTTTTCATGAAAATTTTCAACTTTTTTGAAGCCGAAATCTTTTCATGAAAATGTTCCATTTTTTTGAAGCCGAAATACTTCATGAAAATTTTCTACTTTTTTGAAGCCGAAATCTTTTCATGAAAATGTTCAACTTTTTGAAGCCGAAAGCTTTTCATGAAAATTTTCATCTTTTTTGAAGCCGAAATCTTTTCATGAAAATCTTCGACTTTTATGAAGTCGAAATATTTCATAAAAGTTTTCAACCTTTTTGAAGCTGAAATCTTTTCATGAAAATTTTCAACTTTTTGAAACCAAAACCTTTTCATGAAAATTTTCAACTTTTTTGAAGCCGAAATCTTTTCATGAAAATTTTCAACTTTTTGAAACCGAAATCTTTTCATGAAAATGGTCAACTTTTTTGAAGCAGAAATCTTTTCATGAAAATCTTAGACTTTTTTGAAGTCGAAATCTTTTCATGTAAATTTTCAACTTTTTTGAAGCAGAAATCTTTTCATGAAAATTTTCAACTTTTTTGAAGCCGAAATCTTTTCATGAAAATGTTCCATTTTTTTGAAGCCGAAATACTTCATGAAAATTTTCATCTTTTTTGAAGCCGAAATCTTTTCATGAAAATCTTCGACTTTTTTGAAGCCGAAATCTTTTCATGAAAATGTTCCATTTTTTTGAAGCCGAAATACTTCATGAAAATGTTCAACTTTTTTGAAGCCGAAATCTTTTCATGAAAATGTTCAACTTTTTTGAAGCCGAAATCTTTTCTTGAAAATCTTCGACTTTTTTGAAGTCGAAATAGTTCATGAAAGTTTTCAACCTTTTTGAAGCCAAAATCCTGTCATGAAAATTTTCACCTTTTTTAAGCAGAAATCTTTTCATGAAAATTTTCAACTTTTTGAAACCGAAATCTTTTCATGAAAATTTTCAACTTTTTAAGCCGAGATCTTTTCATGAAAATTTTCATCTTTTTTGAAGCCGAAATCTTTTCATGAAAATCTTCGACTTTTTTGAAGTCGAAATAGTTCATGAAAGTTTTCAACCTTTTTGAAGCTAAAATCTTTTCATGAAAATTTTCAACTTTTTGAAACCAAAATCTTTTCATGAAAATTTTCAACTTTTTTGAAGCCGAAATCTTTTCATGAAAATTTTCAACTTTTTGAAACCGAAATCTTTTCATGAAAATTTTCAACTTTTTTGAAGCTGAAATCTTTTCATGAAAATGGTCAACTTTTTTGAAGCCGAAATCTTTTCATGAAAATGTTCAACTTTTTTGATGCCGAGATCTTTTCATGAAAATTTTCAACTTTTTGAAACCGAAATCTTTTCATGAAAATTTTCAACTTTTTTGAAGCCGAAATCTTTTCTTGAAAATGGTCAACTTTTTTGAAGCCGAAATCTTTTCATGAAAATGTTCCATTTTTTTGAAGCCGAAATACTTCATGAAAATTTTCAACTTTTTTGAAGCCGAAATCTTTTCATGAAAATGTTCAAGTTTTTGAAGCCGAAAGCTTTTCATGAAAATTTTCATCTTTTTTGAAGCCGAAATCTTTTCATGAAAATCTTCGACTTTTATGAAGTCGAAATAGTTCATAAAAGTTTTCAACCTTTTTGAAGCTGAAATCTTTTCATGAAAATTTTCAACTTTTTGAAACCGAAATCTTTTCATGAAAATTTTCAACTTTTTTGAAGCCGAAATCTTTTCATGAAAATGGTCAACTTTTTTGAAGCCGAAATCTTTTCATGAAAATGTTCAACTTTTTTGAAGTAGAAATCTTTTCATGAAAATCTCAGACTTTTTTGAAGTCGAAATCTTTTCATGTAAATTTTCAACTTTTTTGAAGCAGAAATCTTTTCATGAAAATTTTCAACTTTTTTGAAGCCGAAATCTTTTCATGAAAATGTTCAACTTTTTTGAAGCCGAAATCTTTTCATGAAAATGTTCCATTTTTTTGCAGCCGAAATACTTCATGAAAATTTTCATCTTTTTTGAAGCCGAAATCTTTTCATGAAAATGGTCAACTTTTTTGAAGTTGAAATCTTTTCATGAAAATTTTCAACTTTTTGAAGCCGAAATCTTTTCATGAAAATTTTCAACTTTTTTAAAGCCGAGATCTTTTCATGAAAATATTCAACTTTTTTGAAGTCTAAATCTTTTCATGAAAATATTCAACTTTTTTGAAGTCTAAATCTTTTCATGAAAATTTTCAACTTTTTTGAAGCCGAAATCTTTTCACGGTAAAATTTTCAACTTTTCTGAAACAGAAATCTTTTCAGGAAAATCTTCGACTTTTTTGAAGTCGAAATAGTTCATGAAAGTTTTCAACCTTTTTGAAGCTGAAATCTTTTCATGAAAATTTTCAACTTTTTGAAACCAAAACCTTTTCATTAAAATTTTCAACTTTTTTGAAGCTGAAATCTTTTCATGAAAATTTTCAACTTTTTGAAACCGAAATCTTTTCATGAAAATTTTCAACTTTTTTGAAGCTGAAATCTTTTCATGAAAATGGTCAACTTTTTTGAAGCCGAAATCTTTTCATGAAAATGTTCAACTTTTTTGAAGCCGAGATCTTTTCATGAAAATTTTCAACTTTTTGAAACCTTAATCTTTTCATGAAAATTTTCAACTTTTTTGAAGCCGAAATCTTTTCATGAAAATGGTCAACTTTTTTGAAGCCGAAATCTTTTCATGAAAATCTTAGACTTTTTTGAAGTTGAAATCTTTTCATGAAAATTTTCAACTTTTTTGAAGCCGAAATCTTTTCATGAAAATGTTCCATTTTTTTGAAGCCGAAATACTTCATGAAAATTTTCAACTTTTTTGAAGCCGAAATCTTTTCATGAAAATGTTCAACTTTTTTGAAGCCGAAATCTTTTCATGAAAATTTTCAACTTTTTGAAACCAAAATCTTTTCATGAAAATGTTCAACTTTTTTGAAGCCGAAATCTTTTCATGAAAATGTTCAACTTTTTTGAAGCCGAAATCTTTTCATGAAAATTTTCAACTTTTTGAAACCAAAATCTTTTCATGAAAATTTTCAACTTTTTTGAAGCCGAAATCTTTTCATGAAAATGTTCAACTTTTTTAAAGCCGAGATCTTTTCATGAAAATATTCAACTTTTTTGAAGTCTAAATCTTTTCATGAAAATATTCAACTTTTTTGAAGTCTAAATCTTTTCATGAAAATTTTCAACTTTTTTGAAGCCGAAATCTTTTCACGAAAATTTTCAACTTTTTTGAAACAGAAATCTTTTCATGAAAATTTTCAACTTTTTTGATGCTGAAATAGTTCATGAAAATTTTAGACTTTTTTGCAGCCGAAATACTTCATGAAAATTTTCAACTTTTTTGAAGCCGAAATCTTTTCATGAAAATCTTCGACTTTTTTGAAGCCGAAATCTTTTCATGAAAATGGTCAACTTTTTGAAGCAGAAATCTTTTCATGAAAATGTTCAACTTTTTTGAAGCCAAAATACCTTCATGAAAATTTTCAACTTTTTTGAAGTCGAAATCTTTTCAAGTAAATTTTCAACTTTTTTGAAGCAGAAATCTTTTCATGAAAATGTTCAACTTTTTTGAAGCCGAAATCTTTTCATGAAAATGTTCCATTTTTTTGAAGCCGAAATACTTCATGAAAATTTTCAACTTTTTTGAAGCCGAAATCTTTTCATGAAAATTGTCAACTTTTTTGAAGCCGAAATCTTTTCATGAAAATTTCCAACTTTTTGAAGCCGAAATCTTTTCATGAAAATGTTCAACTTTTTTGAAGCAGAAATGTTTTCATGAAAATCTTAGACTTTTTTGAAGTCGAAATCTTTTCATGTAAATTTTCAACTTTTTTGAAAAAGAAATCTTTTCATGAAAATCTTCAACTTTTTTGAAGCCGAAATCTTTTCATGAAAATCTTCGACTTTTTTGTTGTCGAAATAGTTCATGAAAGTTTTCAACCTTTTTGAAGCCAAAATCCTGTCATGAAAATTTTCACCTTTTTTAAGCAGAAATCTTTTCATGAAAATTTTCAACTTTTTGAAACCGAAATCTTTTCATGAAAATTTTCAACTTTTTGAAGCCGAAATCTTTTCATGAAAATTTTCATCTTTTTTGAAGCCGAAATCTTTTCATGAAAATCTTCGACTTTTTTGAAGTCGAAATAGTTCATGAAAGTTTTCAACCTTTTTGAAGCTGAAATCTTTTCATGAAAATTTTCAACTTTTTGAAACCAAAATCTTTTCATGAAAATTTTCAACTTTTTTGAAGCCGAAATCTTTTCATGAAAATGGTCAACTTTTTTGAAGCCGAAATCTTTTCATGAAAATGTTCAACTTTTTGAAGCCAAAATCTTTTCATGAAAATTTTCAACTTTTTTGAAGCAGAAATCTTTTCATGAAAATTTTCAACTTTTTTGAAGCAGAAATCTTTTCATGAAAATGTTCAACTTTTTTGAAGCCAAAATACTTCATGAAAATTTTCAACTTTTTTGAAGTCGAAATCTTTTCATGTAAATTTTCAACTTTTTTGAAGCCGAAATCTTTTCATGAAAATTTTCAACTTTTTGAAACCGAAATCTTTTCATGAAAATTTTCAACTTTTTGAAGCCGAAATCTTTTCATGAAAATTTTCATCTTTTTTGAAGCCGAAATCTTTTCATGAAAATCTTCGACTTTTTTGAAGTCGAAATAGTTCATGAAAGTTTTCAACCTTTTTGAAGCCGAAATCTTTTCATGAAAATTTTCAACTTTTTTGAAGCCGAAATCTTTAAATGAAAATTTTCAACTTTTTTAAAGCAGAAATCTTTTCATGAAAATTTTCAACTTTTTTGAAGCCGAAATAGTTCATGAAAATTTTCAACTCTTTTGAACCCGAAATCTTTTCATGAAAATGTTCAACTTTTTTGAAGCTGAAATCTTTTCATGAAAATGTTCAACTTTTTTGAAGTCGAAATAGTTCATGAAAGTTTTCAACCTTTTTGAAGCCAAAATCCTGTCATGAAAATTTTCAACTTTTTTGAAGCAGAAATCTTTTCATGAAAATTTTCAACTTTTTGAAACCGAAATCTTTTCATGAAAATTTTCATCTTTTTTGAAGCCGAAATCTTTTCATGAAAATCTTCGACTTTTTTGAAGTCGAAATAGTTCATGAAAGTTTTCAACTTTTTGAAGCCGAAATCTTTTCATGTAAATTTTCAACTTTTTTGAAGCCGAGATCTTTTCATGAAAATGTTCAACTTTTTTGAAACCTAAATCTTTTCATGAAAATGTTCAACTTTTTTGAAGCCGAAATAATTCATGAAATTTTTCAACTTTTTTGAAGCAGAAATCTTTTCATGAAAATGTTCAACTTTTTTGAAGCCGAAATCTTTTCATGAAAATTTTCAACTTTTTGAAACCAAAATCTTTTCATGAAAATTTTCAACTTTTTTGAAGCAGAAATCTTTTCATGAAAATGTTCAACTTTTTTGAAGCAGAAATCTTTTCATGAAAATGTTCAACTTTTTTGAAACCGAAATCTTTTCATGAAAATTTTCAACATTTTTGAAGCCGAAATCTTTTCATGAAAATGGTCAACTTTTTTGAAGCCGAAATCTTTTCATGAAAATTTTCAACTTTTTGAAGCCGAAATCTTTTCATGAAAATGTTCAACTTTTTTGAAGCAGAAATTTTTTTGTGAAAATCTTAGACTTTTTTGAAGTCGAAATCTTTTCATGTAAATTTTCAACTTTTTTAAAAAAGAAATCTTTTCATGAAAATCTTCAACTTTTTTGAAGCCGAAATCTTTTCATGAAAATGTTCAAGTTTTTTGACGCCGAAATCTTTTCATGAAAATGTTCCATTTTTTTGAAGCCGAAATACTTCATGAAAATGTTCAACTTTTTTGAAGCCGAAATCTTTTCATGAAAATGTTCAACTTTTTTGAAGCAGAAATCTTTTCATGAAAATCTTCGACTTTTTTGATGTCGAAATAGTTCATGAAAGTTTTCAACTTTTTTGAAGCCGAAATCTTTTCATGAAAATGTTCAACTTTTTTGAAGCCGAAATCTTTTCATGAAAATGTTCAACTTTTTTGAAACCGAAATCTTTTCATGAAAATTTTCAACATTTTTGAAGCCGAAATCTTTTCATGAAAATGGTCAACTTTTTTGAAGCCGAAATCTTTTCATGAAAATTTTCAACTTTTTGAAACCGAAATCTTTTCATGAAAATGTTCAACTTTTTTAAGCCGAAATCTTTTCATGAAAATGTTCCATTGTTTTGCAGCCGAAATACTTCATGAAAATTTTCAACTTTTTTGAAGCCGAAATCTTTTCATGAAAATCTTCGACTTTTTTGAAGTCGAAATAGTTCATGAAAGTTTTCAACCTTTTTGAAGCCAAAATCCTGTCTTGAAAATGTTCCATTTTTTTGAAGCCGAAATACTTCATGAAAATTTTCAACTTTTTTGAAGCCGAAATCTTTTCATGAAAATGTTCAACTTTTTTGAAGCCGAAATCTTTTCATGAAAATGTTCCATTTTTTTGAAGCCGAAATACTTCATGAAAAGTTTCAACTTTTTTGAAGCCGAAATCTTTTCATGAAAATGTTCAACTTTTTTAAAACCAAAATCTTTTCATGAAAATTTTCTACTTTTTTGAAGCCGAAATCTTTTCATGAAAATTTTCAACTTTTTGAAACCGAAATCTTTTCATGAAAATTTTCAACTTTTTGAAGCCGAAATCTTTTCATGAAAATTTTCATCTTTTTTGAAGCCGAAATCTTTTCATGAAAATCTTCGACTTTTTTGAAGTCGAAATAGTTCATGAAAGTTTTCAACCTTTTTGAAGCCGAAATCTTTTCATGAAAATTTTCAACTTTTTTGAAGCCGAAATCTTTAAATGAAAATTTTCAACTTTTTTAAAGCAGAAATCTTTTCATGAAAATTTTCAACTTTTTTGAAGCCGAAATAGTTCATGAAAATTTTCAACTCTTTTGAACCCGAAATCTTTTCATGAAAATGTTCAACTTTTTTGAAGCTGAAATCTTTTCATGAAAATGTTCAACTTTTTTGAAGTCGAAATAGTTCATGAAAGTTTTCAACCTTTTTGAAGCCAAAATCCTGTCATGAAAATTTTCAACTTTTTTGAAGCAGAAATCTTTTCATGAAAATTTTCAACTTTTTGAAACCGAAATCTTTTCATGAAAATTTTCATCTTTTTTGAAGCCGAAATCTTTTCATGAAAATCTTCGACTTTTTTGAAGTCGAAATAGTTCATGAAAGTTTTCAACTTTTTGAAGCCGAAATCTTTTCATGTAAATTTTCAACTTTTTTGAAGCCGAGATCTTTTCATGAAAATGTTCAACTTTTTTGAAACCTAAATCTTTTCATGAAAATGTTCAACTTTTTTGAAGCCGAAATAATTCATGAAATTTTTCAACTTTTTTGAAGCAGAAATCTTTTCATGAAAATGTTCAACTTTTTTGAAGCCGAAATCTTTTCATGAAAATTTTCAACTTTTTGAAACCGAAATCTTTTCATGAAAATTTTCAACTTTTTTGAAGCAGAAATCTTTTCATGAAAATGTTCAACTTTTTTGAAGCAGAAATCTTTTCATGAAAATGTTCAACTTTTTTGAAACCGAAATCTTTTCATGAAAATTTTCAACATTTTTGAAGCCGAAATCTTTTCATGAAAATGGTCAACTTTTTTGAAGCCGAAATCTTTTCATGAAAATTTTCAACTTTTTGAAGCCGAAATCTTTTCATGAAAATGTTCAACTTTTTTGAAGCAGAAATTTTTTTGTGAAAATCTTAGACTTTTTTGAAGTCGAAATCTTTTCATGTAAATTTTCAACTTTTTTAAAAAAGAAATCTTTTCATGAAAATCTTCAACTTTTTTGAAGCCGAAATCTTTTCATGAAAATGTTCAAGTTTTTTGAAGCCGAAATCTTTTCATGAAAATGTTCCATTTTTTTGAAGCCGAAATACTTCATGAAAATGTTCAACTTTTTTGAAGCCGAAATCTTTTCATGAAAATGTTCAACTTTTTTGAAGCAGAAATCTTTTCATGAAAATCTTCGACTTTTTTGATGTCGAAATAGTTCATGAAAGTTTTCAACTTTTTTGAAGCCGAAATCTTTTCATGAAAATGTTCAACTTTTTTGAAGCCGAAATCTTTTCATGAAAATGTTCAACTTTTTTGAAACCGAAATCTTTTCATGAAAATTTTCAACATTTTTGAAGCCGAAATCTTTTCATGAAAATGGTCAACTTTTTTGAAGCCGAAATCTTTTCATGAAAATTTTCAACTTTTTGAAACCGAAATCTTTTCATGAAAATGTTCAACTTTTTTAAGCCGAAATCTTTTCATGAAAATGTTCCATTGTTTTGCAGCCGAAATACTTCATGAAAATTTTCATCTTTTTTGAAGCCGAAATCTTTTCATGAAAATCTTCGACTTTTTTGAAGTCGAAATAGTTCATGAAAGTTTTCAACCTTTTTGAAGCCAAAATCCTGTCTTGAAAATGTTCCATTTTTTTGAAGCCGAAATACTTCATGAAAATTTTCAACTTTTTTGAAGCCGAAATCTTTTCATGAAAATGTTCAACTTTTTTGAAGCCGAAATCTTTTCATGAAAATGTTCCATTTTTTTGAAGCCGAAATACTTCATGAAAAGTTTCAACTTTTTTGAAGCCGAAATCTTTTCATGAAAATGTTCAACTTTTTTAAAACCAAAATCTTTTCATGAAAATTTTCTACTTTTTTGAAGCCGAAATCTTTTCATGAAAATGGTCAACTTTTTTGAAGCCGAAATCTTTTCATGAAAATTTTCAACTTTTTGAAGCCGAAATCTTTTCATGAAAATGTTCCATTTTTTTGAAGCCAAAACACCTTCATGAAAATTTTCAACTTTTTGAAACCGAAATCTTTTCATGAAAATTTTCAACTTTTTTTAAGCCGAAATCTTTTCATGAAAATGGTCAACTTTTTGAAGCCGAAATCTTTTCATGAAAATGTTCAACTTTTTTGAAGCAGAAATCTTTTCATGAAAATTTTCAACTTTTTTGAAGCAGAAATCTTTTCATGAAAGTTTTCAACTTTTTGAAGCCGAAATCTTTTCATGAAAATGTTCATCTTTTTTGAAGCCGAAATCTTTTCATGAAAATCTTCGACTTTTTTGAAGTCGAAATCTTTTCATGAAAATTTTCAACTTTTTTGAAGCCGAAATCTTTTCATGAAAATGGTCAACTTTTTGAAACCAAAACCTTTTCATGAAAACTTTCAACTTTTTTGAAGCAGAAATCTTTTCATGAAAATGTTCAACATTTTTGAAGCCGAAATACTTCATGAAAATTTTCAACTTTTTTGAAGCCGAAATCTTTTCATGAAAATGTTCAACTTTTTTGAAGCCGAAATCTTTTCATGAAAATGTTCAACTTTTCTGAAGCCGAAATCTTTTCATGAAAATGTTACATTTTTTTGAAGCCGAATAACTTCATGAAAATTTTCAACTTTTTTGAAGCCGAAATCTTTTCATGAAAATGTTCAACTTTTTTGAAGTCGAAATAGTTCATGAAAGTTTTCAACCTTTTTGAAGCTGAAATCTTTTCATGAAAATTTTCAACTTTTTGAAACCAAAATCTTTTCATGAAAATTTTCAACTTTTTTGAAGCCGAAATCTTTTCATGAAAATTTTAAACTTTTTGAGACCGAAATCTTTTCATGAAAATTTTAAACTTTTTTGAAGCTGAAATCTTTTCATGAAAATGGTCAACTTTTTTGAAGCCGAAATCTTTTCATGAAAATGTTCATCTTTTTTGAAGCAGAAATCTTTTCATGAAAATGTTCAACTTTTTTGAAGCCAAAATCTTTTCATGAAAATTTTCAACTTTTTTGAAGCAGAAATCTTTTCATGAAAATTTTCAACTTTTTTGATGCCGAAATAGTTCATGAAAATTTTCGACTTTTTTGAAGCCGAAATACTTCATGAAAATTTTCAAATTTTTTGAAACCTAAATCTTTTCATGAAAATTTTCAACTTTTTGATGCCGAAATAGTTCATGAAAATTTTCAACTTTTTTGAAGCCGAAATCTTTTCATGACAATTTTCAACTTTTTGAAGCCGAAATCTTTTCATGAAAATTTTCAACTTTTTGAAGCAGAAATCTTTTCATGAAAATCTTAAACTTTTTTGAAGTCGAAATCTTTTCATGTAAATTTTCAACTTTTTTGAAGCAGAAATCTTTTCATGAAAATTTTCAACTTTTTGAAGCCGAAATCTTTTCATGAAAATTTTCAACTTTTTTGAAGCAGAAATCTTTTCATGAAAATCTTAGACTTTTTGGAAGTCGAAATCTTTTCATGAAAATTTTCAACTTTTTTGAAGCCGAAATCTTTTCATGAAAATGTTCCATTTTTTTGAAGCCGAAATACTTCATGAAAATTTTCAACTTTTTTGAAGCCGAAATCTTTTCATGAAAATGTTCAACTTTTTTGAAGCCGAAATCTTTTCATGAAAATGTTCAACTTTTTGAAAACAAAATCTTTTCATGAAAATGTTCAAGTTTTTTGAAGCCGAAATCTTTTCATGAAAATGTTCAATTTTTTTGAAACTGAAATACTTCATGAAAATTTTCAACTTTTTTGAAGCCGAAATTTTTTCATGAAAATTTTCAACTTTTTTGAAACCAAAATCTTTTCATGAAAATTTTCAACTTTTTTGAAGCCGAAATCTTTTCATGAAAATGTTCAACTTTTTTGAAGCCGAGATCTTTTCATGAAAATTTTCAACTTTTTGAAACCGAAATCTTTTCATGAAAATTTTCAACTTTTTTGAAGCCGAAATCTTTTCATGAAAATGGTCAACTTTTTTGAAGCCGAAATCTTTTCATGAAAATTTTCAACTTTTTTGAAGCAGAAATCTTTTCATGAAAATCTTAGACTTTTTTGAAGCTGAAATCTTTTCATATAAATATTCAACTTTTTTGAAGCCGAAATCTTTTCATGAAAATGTTCCATTTTTTTGAAGCCGAAATACTTCATGAAAATTTTCAACGTTTTTAAAGACGAAATCTTTTCATGAAAATGGTCAACTTTTTTGAAGCCGAAATCTTTTCATGAAAATGGTCAACTTTTTTGAAGCCGAAATCTTTTCATGAAAATTTTCATCTTTTTTGAAGCATAAATCTTTTCATGAAAATTTTCAACTTTTTTGAAGCCGAAATCTTTTCATGAAAATCTTCGACTTTTTTGAAGTCGAAATAGTTCATGAAAGTTTTCAACCTTTTTGAAGCTGAAATCTTTTCATGAAAATTTTCAACTTTTTGAAGCCGAAATCTTTTCATGAAAATTTTCAACTTTTTTGAAGCCGAAATCTTTTCATGAAAATGGTCAACTTTTTTGAAGCCGAAATCTTTTCATGAAAATTTTCAACTTTTTGAAGCAGAAATCTTTTCATGAAAATTTTAAACTTTTTTGAAGCAGAAATCTTTTCATGAAAATCTTAGACTTTTTTGAAGTCGAAATCTTTTCATGAAAATGTTTAACTTTTTTGAAGCCGAAATCTTTTCATGAAAATGTTCAACTTTTTTGAAGCCGAAATCTTTTCATGAAAATTTTCAACTTTTTTGAAGCCGAAATCTTTTCATGAAAATGGTCAACTTTTTTGAAGCCGAAATCTTTTCATGAAAATTTTCAACTTTTTGAAGCAGAAATCTTTTCATGAAAATTTTAAACTTTTTTGAAGCAGAAATCTTTTCATGAAAATCTTAGACTTTTTTGAAGTCGAAATCTTTTCATGAAAATGTTTAACTTTTTTGAAGCCGAAATCTTTTCATGAAAATGTTCAACTTTTTTGAAGCCGAAATCTTTTCATGAAAATGTTCAACTTTTTTGAAACCCAAATCTTTTCATGTAAATTTTCAACTTTTTTGAAGCAGAAATCTTTTCATGAAAATGTTCAACTTTTTTGAAGCCGAAATACTTCATGAAAATTTTCAACTTTTTTGAAGCCGAAATCTTTTCATGAAAATGTTCAACTTTTTTGAAGCCGAAATCTTTTCATGAAAATTTTCAACTTTTTTGAAGCCGAAATCTTTTCATGAAAATGTTACATTTTTTTGAAGCCGAATAACTTCATGAAAATTTTCAACTTTTTTGAAGCCGAAATCTTTTCATGAAAATGTTCAACTTTTTTGAAGCCGAAATCTTTTCATGAAAATTTTCAACTTTTTGAAACCAAAATCTTTTCATGAAAATTTTCAACTTTTTTGAAGCAGAAATCTTTTCATGAAAATGTTCAACTTTTTTGAAACCAAAATCTTTTCATGAAAATTTTCAACTTTTTTGAAGCCGAAATCTTTTCATGAAAATGTTCCATTTTTTTGAAGCCGAAATACTTCATGAAAATTTTCCACTTTTTTAAAGACGAAATCTTTTCATGAAAATGGTCAACTTTTTTGAAGCCGAAATCTTTTCATGAAAATGGTCAACTTTTTTGAAGCCGAAATCTTTTCATGAAAATTTTCATCTTTTTTGAAGCATAAATCTTTTCATGAAAATTTTCAACTTTTTTGAAGCCGAAATCTTTTCATGAAAATCTTCGACTTTTTTGAAGTCGAAATAGTTCATGAAAGTTTTCAACCTTTTTGAAGCTGAAATCTTTTCATGAAAATTTTCAACTTTTTGAAGCCGAAATCTTTTCATGAAAATTTTCAACTTTTTTGAAGCAGAAATCTTTTCATAAAAATCTGAAACTTTTTTGAAGTCGAAATCTTTTCATGAAAATTTTCAACTTTTTTGAAGCCGAAATCTTTTCATGAAAATGGTCAACTTTTTTGAAGCCGAAATCTTTTCATGAAAATTTTCAACTTTTTGAAGCCGAAATCTTTTCATGAAAATTTTAAACTTTTTTGAAGCAGAAATCTTTTCATGAAAATCTTAGACTTTTTTGAAGTCGAAATCTTTTCATGAAAATGTTTAACTTTTTTGAAGCAGAAATCTTTTCATGAAAATGTTCAACTTTTTTGAAACCAAAATCTTTTCATGAAAATTTTCAACTTTTTTGAAGCCGAAATCTTTTCATGAAAATGTTCTACTTTTTTGAAGCCGAGATCTTTTCATGAAAATTTTCAACTTTTTGAAACCGAAATCTTTTCATGAAAATTTTCAACTTTTTTAAAGCCGAAATCTTTTCATGAAAATGGTCAACTTTTTTGAAGCCGAAATCTTTTCATGAAAATTTTCAACTTTTTGAAGCCGAAATCTTTTCATGAAAATTTTTAACTTTTTTGAAGCCGAAATCTTTTCATGAAAATTTTCAACTTTTTGAAGCCGAAATCTTTTCATGAAAATGTTCAACTTTTTTGAAGCCGAAATCTTTTCATGAAAATGTTCAACTTTTTTGAAGCCGAAATCTTTTCATGAAAATGTTCCATTTTTTTGAAGCCGAAATACTTCATGAAAATTTTCAACTTTTTTGAAGCCGAAATCTTTTCATGAAAATGGTCAACTTTTTTGAAGCCGAAATCTTTTCATGAAAATGTCACATTTTTTTGAAGCCGAAATACTTCATGAAAATTTTCAACTTTTTTGAAGCCGAAATCTTTTCATGAAAATGTTCTACTTTTTTGAAGCCGAGATCTTTTCATGAAAATTTTCAACTTTTTGAAACCGAAATCTTTTCATGAAAATTTTCAACTTTTTTAAAGCCGAAATCTTTTCATGAAAATGGTCAACTTTTTTGAAGCCGAAATCTTTTCATGAAAATTTTCAACTTTTTGAAGCCGAAATCTTTTCATGAAAATTTTCAACTTTTTGAAACCAAAATCTTTTCATGAAAATTTTCAACTTTTTTGAAGCCGAAATCTTTTCATGAAAATTTTCAACTTTTTTAAAGCCGAAATCTTTTCATGAAAATGGTCAACTTTTTTGAAGCCGAAATCTTTTCATGAAAATTTTCAACTTTTTGAAGCCGAAATCTTTTCATGAAAATTTTCAACTTTTTGAAACCAAAATCTTTTCATGAAAATTTTCAACTTTTTTGAAGCCGAAATCTTTTCATGAAAATTTTCAACTATTTGAAACCAAAATCTTTTCATGAAAATTTTCAACTTTTTTGAAGCAGAGATCTTTTCATGAAAATGTTCCATTTTTTTGAAGCCGAAATACTTTATGAAAATTTTAGACTTTTTTGAAGTCGAAATCTTTTCATGTAAATTTTCAACTTTTTTGAAGCAGAAATCTTTTCATAAAAATGTTCCATTTTTTTGAAGCCGAAATACTTCATGAAAATTTTCAACTTTTTTGAAGCCGAAATCTTTTCATGAAAATGTTCTACTTTTTTGAAGCCGAGATCTTTTCATGAAAATTTTCAACTTTTTGAAACCGAAATCTTTTCATGAAAATTTTCAACTTTTTTAAAGCCGAAATCTTTTCATGAAAATGGTCAACTTTTTTGAAGCCGAAATCTTTTCATGAAAATTTTCAACTTTTTGAAGCCGAAATCTTTTCATGAAAATTTTCAACTTTTTTGAAGCAGAAATCTTTTCATGAAAATGGTCAACTTTTTTGAAGCCGAAATCTTTTCATGAAAATTTTCAACTTTTTTGAAGCAGAAATCTTTTCATGAAAATCTTAGACTTTTTTGAAGCTGAAATCTTTTCATATAAATATTCAACTTTTTTGAAGCCGAAATCTTTTCATGAAAATGTTCCATTTTTTTGAAGCCGAAATACTTCATGAAAATTTTCAACGTTTTTAAAGACGAAATCTTTTCATGAAAATGGTCAACTTTTTTGAAGCCGAAATCTTTTCATGAAAATGGTCAACTTTTTTGAAGCCGAAATCTTTTCATGAAAATTTTCATCTTTTTTGAAGCATAAATCTTTTCATGAAAATTTTCAACTTTTTTGAAGCCGAAATCTTTTCATGAAAATCTTCGACTTTTTTGAAGTCGAAATAGTTCATGAAAGTTTTCAACCTTTTTGAAGCTGAAATCTTTTCATGAAAATTTTCAACTTTTTGAAGCCGAAATCTTTTCATGAAAATTTTCAACTTTTTTGAAGCCGAAATCTTTTCATGAAAATGGTCAACTTTTTTGAAGCCGAAATCTTTTCATGAAAATTTTCAACTTTTTGAAGCAGAAATCTTTTCATGAAAATTTTAAACTTTTTTGAAGCAGAAATCTTTTCATGAAAATCTTAGACTTTTTTAAAGCCGAAATCTTTTCATGAAAATGGTCAACTTTTTTGAAGCCGAAATCTTTTCATGAAAATTTTCAACTTTTTGAAGCCGAAATCTTTTCATGAAAATTTTCAACTTTTTTGAAGCAGAAATCTTTTCATGAAAATCTTAGACTTTTTTGAAGCAGAAATCTTTTCATGAAAATCTTAGACTTTTTTGAAGTCTAAATCTTTTCATGAAAATTTTCAACTTTTTTGAAGCAGAAATCTTTTCATGAAAATGTTCAACTTTTTTGAAGCAGAAATCTTTTCATGAAAATTTTCATCTTTTTTGAAGCAGAAATCATTTCATGAAAATTTTCAACTTTTTGAAACCGAAATCTTTTCATGAAAATTTTCAACTTTTTTGAAGCTGAAATCTTTTCATGAAAATGGTCAACTTTTTTGAAGCCGAAATCTTTTCATGAAAATGTTCAACTTTTTTGAAGCCGAGATCTTTTCATGAAAATTTTCAACTTTTTGAAACCGAAATCTTTTCATGAAAATTTTCAACTTTTTTGAAGCCGAAATCTTTTCATGAAAATGGTCAACTTTTTTGAAGCCGAAATCTTTTCATGAAAATTTTCAACTTTTTTGAATTCGAAATCTTTTCATGAAAATTTTCAACTTTTTTGAAGCAGAAATCTTTTCATGAAAATCTTAATCTTTTTTGAAGCCGAAATCTTTTCATGTAAATTTTCAACTTTTTTGAAGCAGAAATCTTTTCATGAAAATGTTCAACTTTTTTGAAGCCGAAATCTTTTCATGAAAATGTTCAACTTTTTTGAAGCCGAAATCTTTTCATGAAAATGTTCCATTTTTTTGCAGCCGAAATACTTCATGAAAATTTTCAACTTTTTTGAAGCCGAAATCTTTTCATGAAAATCTTCGACTTTTTTGAAGTCGAAATAGTTCATGAAAGTTTTCAACCTTTTTGAAGCCAAAATCCTGTCATGAAAATTTTCAACTTTTTTGAAGCAGAAATCTTTTCATGAAAATGGTCAACTTTTTTGAAGCCGAGATCTTTTCATGAAAATGGTCAACTTTTTTGAAGAAGAAATCTTTTCATGAAAATGGTCAACTTTTTGAAGCCGAAATCTTTTCATGAAAATTTTCATCTTTTTTGAAGCATAAATCTTTTCATGAAAATCTTCGACTTTTTTGAAGTCGAAATAGTTCATGAAAGTTTTCAACCTTTTTGAAGCTGAAATCTTTTCATGAAAATTTTCAACTTTTTGAAGCCGAAATCTTTTCATGAAAATTTTCAACTTTTTTGAAGCAGAAATCTTTTCATAAAAATCTGAAACTTTTTTGAAGTCGAAATCTTTTCATGAAAATTTTCAACTTTTTTGAAGCCGAAATCTTTTCATGAAAATGGTCAACTTTTTTGAAGCCGAAATCTTTTCATGAAAATTTTCAACTTTTTGAAGCCGAAATCTTTTCATGAAAATTTTCAACTTTTTTGAAGCAGAAATCTTTTCATGAAAATCTTAGACTTTTTTGAAGTCGAAATCTTTTCATGAAAATGTTTAACTTTTTTGAAGCCGAAATCTTTTCATGAAAATGTTCAACTTTTTTGAAGCCGAAATCTTTTCATGAAAATGTTCAACTTTTTTGAAACCAAAATCTTTTCATGTAAATTTTCAACTTTTTTGAAGCAGAAATCTTTTCATGAAAATGTTCAACTTTTTTGAAGCCGAAATACTTCATGAAAATTTTCAACTTTTTTGAAGCCGAAATCTTTTCATGAAAATGTTCAACTTTTTTGAAGCCGAAATCTTTTCATGAAAATTTTCAACTTTTTTGAAGCCGAAATCTTTTCATGAAAATGTTACATTTTTTTGAAGCCGAATAACTTCATGAAAATTTTCAACTTTTTTGAAGCCGAAATCTTTTCATGAAAATGTTCAACTTTTTTGAAGCCGAAATCTTTTCATGAAAATTTTCAACTTTTTGAAACCAAAATCTTTTCATGAAAATTTTCAACTTTTTTGAAGCAGAAATCTTTTCATGAAAATGTTCAACTTTTTTGAAACCAAAATCTTTTCATGAAAATTTTCAACTTTTTTGAAGCCGAAATCTTTTCATGAAAATGTTCTACTTTTTTGAAGCCGAGATCTTTTCATGAAAATTTTCAACTTTTTGAAACCGAAATCTTTTCATGAAAATTTTCAACTTTTTTAAAGCCGAAATCTTTTCATGAAAATGGTCAACTTTTTTGAAGCCGAAATCTTTTCATGAAAATTTTCAACTTTTTGAAGCCGAAATCTTTTCATGAAAATTTTTAACTTTTTTGAAGCCGAAATCTTTTCATGAAAATTTTCAACTTTTTGAAGCCGAAATCTTTTCATGAAAATGTTCAACTTTTTTGAAGCCGAAATCTTTTCATGAAAATGTTCAACTTTTTTGAAGCCGAAATCTTTTCATGAAAATGTTCCATTTTTTTGAAGCCGAAATACTTCATGAAAATTTTCAACTTTTTTGAAGCCGAAATCTTTTCATGAAAATGGTCAACTTTTTTGAAGCCGAAATCTTTTCATGAAAATGTCACATTTTTTTGAAGCCGAAATACTTCATGAAAATTTTCAACTTTTTTGAAGCCGAAATCTTTTCATGAAAATGTTCTACTTTTTTGAAGCCGAGATCTTTTCATGAAAATTTTCAACTTTTTGAAACCGAAATCTTTTCATGAAAATTTTCAACTTTTTTAAAGCCGAAATCTTTTCATGAAAATGGTCAACTTTTTTGAAGCCGAAATCTTTTCATGAAAATTTTCAACTTTTTGAAGCCGAAATCTTTTCATGAAAATTTTCAACTTTTTGAAACCAAAATCTTTTCATGAAAATTTTCAACTTTTTTGAAGCCGAAATCTTTTCATGAAAATTTTCAACTATTTGAAACCAAAATCTTTTCATGAAAATTTTCAACTTTTTTGAAGCAGAGATCTTTTCATGAAAATGTTCCATTTTTTTGAAGCCGAAATACTTTATGAAAATTTTAGACTTTTTTGAAGTCGAAATCTTTTCATGTAAATTTTCAACTTTTTTGAAGCAGAAATCTTTTCATAAAAATGTTCCATTTTTTTGAAGCCGAAATACTTCATGAAAATTTTCAACTTTTTTGAAGCCGAAATCTTTTCATGAAAATGTTCTACTTTTTTTAAGCCGAGATCTTTTCATGAAAATTTTCAACTTTTTGAAACCGAAATCTTTTCATGAAAATTTTCAACTTTTTTAAAGCCGAAATCTTTTCATGAAAATGGTCAACTTTTTTGAAGCCGAAATCTTTTCATGAAAATTTTCAACTTTTTGAAGCCGAAATCTTTTCATGAAAATTTTCAACTTTTTTGAAGCAGAAATCTTTTCATGAAAATCTTAGACTTTTTTGAAGCAGAAATCTTTTCATGAAAATCTTAGACTTTTTTGAAGTCTAAATCTTTTCATGAAAATTTTCAACTTTTTTGAAGCAGAAATCTTTTCATGAAAATGTTCAACTTTTTTGAAGCAGAAATCTTTTCATGAAAATTTTCATCTTTTTTGAAACATAAATCTTTTCATGAAAATTTTAGACTTTTTTGTAGTCGAAATACTTCATGAAAATTTTCAACTTTTTTAAAGCCGAAATCTTTTCATTTAAATTTTCATCTTTTTTGAAGCATAAATCTTTTCATGAAAATTTTAGACTTTTTTGAAGCCGAAATCTTTTCATGAAAATTTTAAATTTTTTTGAAGCCGAAATCATTTCATGAAAATTTTCAACTTTTTGAAACCGAAATCTTTTCATGAAAATTTTCAACTTTTTTGAAGCCGAAATCTTTTCATGAAAATGTTCAACTTTTTTGAAGCCGAGATCTTTTCATGAAAATTTTCAACTTTTTGAAACCGAAATCTTTTCATGAAAATTTTCAACTTTTTTGAAGCCGAAATCTTTTCATGAAAATGGTCAACTTTTTTGAAGCCGAAATCTTTTCATGAAAATTTTCAACTTTTTTGAATTCGAAATCTTTTCATGAAAATTTTCAACTTTTTTGAAGCAGAAATCTTTTCAAGAAAATCTTAATCTTTTTTGAAGCCGAAATCTTTTCATGTAAATTTTCAACTTTTTTGAAGCAGAAATCTTTTCATGAAAATGTTCAACTTTTTTGAAGCCGAAATCTTTTCATGAAAATGTTCAACTTTTTTGAAGCCGAAATCTTTTCATGAAAATGTTCCATTTTTTTGCAGCCGAAATACTTCATGAAAATTTTCAACTTTTTTGAAGCCGAAATCTTTTCATGAAAATCTTCGACTTTTTTGAAGTCGAAATAGTTCATGAAAGTTTTCAACCTTTTTGAAGCCAAAATCCTGTCATGAAAATTTTCAACTTTTTTGAAGCAGAAATCTTTTCATGAAAATGGTCAACTTTTTTGAAGCCGAGATCTTTTCATGAAAATTTTCAACTTTTTGAAACCGAAATCTTTTCATGAAAATTTTCAACTTTTTTGAAGCCGAAATCTTTTCATGAAAATGGTCAACTTTTTTGAAGAAGAAATCTTTTCATGAAAATGGTCAACTTTTTGAAGCCGAAATCTTTTCATGAAAATTTTCATCTTTTTTGAAGCATAAATCTTTTCATGAAAATCTTCGACTTTTTTGAAGTCGAAATAGTTCATGAAAGTTTTCAACCTTTTTGAAGCCAAAATCCTGTCATGAAAATTTTCAACTTTTTTGAAGCAGAAATCTTTTCATGAAAATGGTCCACTTTTTTGAAGCCGAAATCTTTTCATGAAAATGGTCAACTTTTTTGAAGCCGAAATCTTTTCATGAAAATTTTCATCTTTTTTGAAGCATAAATCTTTTCATGAAAATTTTCAACTTTTTTGAAGCCGAAATCTTTTCATGAAAATCTTCGACTTTTTTGAAGTCGAAATAGTTCATGAAAGTTTTCAACCTTTTTGAAGCTGAAATCTTTTCATGAAAATTTTCAACTTTTTGAAGCCGAAATCTTTTCATGAAAATTTTCAACTTTTTTGAAGCAGAAATCTTTTCATAAAAATCTGAAACTTTTTTGAAGTCGAAATCTTTTCATGAAAATTTTCAACTTTTTTGAAGCCGAAATCTTTTCATGAAAATGGTCAACTTTTTTGAAGCCGAAATCTTTTCATGAAAATTTTCAACTTTTTGAAGCCGAAATCTTTTCATGAAAATTTTCAACTTTTTTGAAGCAGAAATCTTTTCATGAAAATCTTAGACTTTTTTGAAGTCGAAATCTTTTCATGAAAATGTTTAACTTTTTTGAAGCCGAAATCTTTTCATGAAAATGTTCAACTTTTTTGAAGCCGAAATCTTTTCATGAAAATGTTCAACTTTTTTGAAACCAAAATCTTTTCATGTAAATTTTCAACTTTTTTGAAGCAGAAATCTTTTCATGAAAATGTTCAACTTTTTTGAAGCCGAAATACTTCATGAAAATTTTCAACTTTTTTGAAGCCGAAATCTTTTCATGAAAATGTTCAACTTTTTTGAAGCCGAAATCTTTTCATGAAAATTTTCAACTTTTTTGAAGCCGAAATCTTTTCATGAAAATGTTACATTTTTTTGAAGCCGAATAACTTCATGAAAATTTTCAACTTTTTTGAAGCCGAAATCTTTTCATGAAAATGTTCAACTTTTTTGAAGCCGAAATCTTTTCATGAAAATTTTCAACTTTTTGAAACCAAAATCTTTTCATGAAAATTTTCAACTTTTTTGAAGCAGAAATCTTTTCATGAAAATGTTCAACTTTTTTGAAACCAAAATCTTTTCATGAAAATTTTCAACTTTTTTGAAGCCGAAATCTTTTCATGAAAATGTTCTACTTTTTTGAAGCCGAGATCTTTTCATGAAAATTTTCAACTTTTTGAAACCGAAATCTTTTCATGAAAATTTTCAACTTTTTTAAAGCCGAAATCTTTTCATGAAAATGGTCAACTTTTTTGAAGCCGAAATCTTTTCATGAAAATTTTCAACTTTTTGAAGCCGAAATCTTTTCATGAAAATTTTTAACTTTTTTGAAGCCGAAATCTTTTCATGAAAATTTTCAACTTTTTGAAGCCGAAATCTTTTCATGAAAATGTTCAACTTTTTTGAAGCCGAAATCTTTTCATGAAAATGTTCAACTTTTTTGAAGCCGAAATCTTTTCATGAAAATGTTCCATTTTTTTGAAGCCGAAATACTTCATGAAAATTTTCAACTTTTTTGAAGCCGAAATCTTTTCATGAAAATGGTCAACTTTTTTGAAGCCGAAATCTTTTCATGAAAATGTCACATTTTTTTGAAGCCGAAATACTTCATGAAAATTTTCAACTTTTTTGAAGCCGAAATCTTTTCATGAAAATGTTCTACTTTTTTGAAGCCGAGATCTTTTCATGAAAATTTTCAACTTTTTGAAACCGAAATTTTTTCATGAAAATTTTCAACTTTTTTAAAGCCGAAATCTTTTCATGAAAATGGTCAACTTTTTTGAAGCCGAAATCTTTTCATGAAAATCTTAGACTTTTTTGAAGCAGAAATCTTTTCATGAAAATCTTAGACTTTTTTGAAGTCTAAATCTTTTCATGAAAATGTTCCATTTTTTTGAAGCCGAAATACTTCATGAAAATTTTCAACTTTTTTGAAGCCGAAATCTTTTCATGAAAATGGTCAACTTTTTTGAAGCCGAAATCTTTTCATGAAAATGTCACATTTTTTTGAAGCCGAAATACTTCATGAAAATTTTCAACTTTTTTGAAGCCGAAATCTTTTCATGAAAATGTTCTACTTTTTTGAAGCCGAGATCTTTTCATGAAAATTTTCAACTTTTTGAAACCGAAATCTTTTCATGAAAATTTTCAACTTTTTTAAAGCCGAAATCTTTTCATGAAAATGGTCAACTTTTTTGAAGCCGAAATCTTTTCATGAAAATTTTCAACTTTTTGAAGCCGAAATCTTTTCATGAAAATTTTCAACTTTTTGAAACCAAAATCTTTTCATGAAAATTTTCAACTTTTTTGAAGCCGAAATCTTTTCATGAAAATTTTCAACTTTTTTAAAGCCGAAATCTTTTCATGAAAATGGTCAACTTTTTTGAAGCCGAAATCTTTTCATGAAAATTTTCAACTTTTTGAAGCCGAAATCTTTTCATGAAAATTTTCAACTTTTTGAAACCAAAATCTTTTCATGAAAATTTTCAACTTTTTTGAAGCCGAAATCTTTTCATGAAAATTTTCAACTATTTGAAACCAAAATCTTTTCATGAAAATTTTCAACTTTTTTGAAGCAGAGATCTTTTCATGAAAATGTTCCATTTTTTTGAAGCCGAAATACTTTATGAAAATTTTAGACTTTTTTGAAGTCGAAATCTTTTCATGTAAATTTTCAACTTTTTTGAAGCAGAAATCTTTTCATAAAAATGTTCCATTTTTTTGAAGCCGAAATACTTCATGAAAATTTTCAACTTTTTTGAAGCCGAAATCTTTTCATGAAAATGTTCTACTTTTTTGAAGCCGAGATCTTTTCATGAAAATTTTCAACTTTTTGAAACCGAAATCTTTTCATGAAAATTTTCAACTTTTTTAAAGCCGAAATCTTTTCATGAAAATGGTCAACTTTTTTGAAGCCGAAATCTTTTCATGAAAATTTTCAACTTTTTGAAGCCGAAATCTTTTCATGAAAATTTTCAACTTTTTTGAAGCAGAAATCTTTTCATGAAAATGGTCAACTTTTTTGAAGCCGAAATCTTTTCATGAAAATTTTCAACTTTTTTGAAGCAGAAATCTTTTCATGAAAATCTTAGACTTTTTTGAAGCTGAAATCTTTTCATATAAATATTCAACTTTTTTGAAGCCGAAATCTTTTCATGAAAATGTTCCATTTTTTTGAAGCCGAAATACTTCATGAAAATTTTCAACGTTTTTAAAGACGAAATCTTTTCATGAAAATGGTCAACTTTTTTGAAGCCGAAATCTTTTCATGAAAATGGTCAACTTTTTTGAAGCCGAAATCTTTTCATGAAAATTTTCATCTTTTTTGAAGCATAAATCTTTTCATGAAAATTTTCAACTTTTTTGAAGCCGAAATCTTTTCATGAAAATCTTCGACTTTTTTGAAGTCGAAATAGTTCATGAAAGTTTTCAACCTTTTTGAAGCTGAAATCTTTTCATGAAAATTTTCAACTTTTTGAAGCCGAAATCTTTTCATGAAAATTTTCAACTTTTTTGAAGCCGAAATCTTTTCATGAAAATGGTCAACTTTTTTGAAGCCGAAATCTTTTCATGAAAATTTTCAACTTTTTGAAGCAGAAATCTTTTCATGAAAATTTTAAACTTTTTTGAAGCAGAAATCTTTTCATGAAAATCTTAGACTTTTTTAAAGCCGAAATCTTTTCATGAAAATGTTCAACTTTTTTGAAGCCGAAATCTTTTCATGAAAATTTTCAACTTTTTGAAGCCGAAATCTTTTCATGAAAATTTTCAACTTTTTTGAAGCAGAAATCTTTTCATGAAAATCTTAGACTTTTTTGAAGCAGAAATCTTTTCATGAAAATCTTAGACTTTTTTGAAGTCTAAATCTTTTCATGAAAATTTTCAACTTTTTTGAAGCAGAAATCTTTTCATGAAAATGTTCAACTTTTTTGAAGCAGAAATCTTTTCATGAAAATTTTCATCTTTTTTGAAGCAGAAATCATTTCATGAAAATTTTCAACTTTTTGAAACCGAAATCTTTTCATGAAAATTTTCAACTTTTTTGAAGCTGAAATCTTTTCATGAAAATGGTCAACTTTTTTGAAGCCGAAATCTTTTCATGAAAATGTTCAACTTTTTTGAAGCCGAGATCTTTTCATGAAAATTTTCAACTTTTTGAAACCGAAATCTTTTCATGAAAATTTTCAACTTTTTTGAAGCCGAAATCTTTTCATGAAAATGGTCAACTTTTTTGAAGCCGAAATCTTTTCATGAAAATTTTCAACTTTTTTGAATTCGAAATCTTTTCATGAAAATTTTCAACTTTTTTGAAGCAGAAATCTTTTCATGAAAATCTTAATCTTTTTTGAAGCCGAAATCTTTTCATGTAAATTTTCAACTTTTTTGAAGCAGAAATCTTTTCATGAAAATGTTCAACTTTTTTGAAGCCGAAATCTTTTCATGAAAATGTTCAACTTTTTTGAAGCCGAAATCTTTTCATGAAAATGTTCCATTTTTTTGCAGCCGAAATACTTCATGAAAATTTTCAACTTTTTTGAAGCCGAAATCTTTTCATGAAAATCTTCGACTTTTTTGAAGTCGAAATAGTTCATGAAAGTTTTCAACCTTTTTGAAGCCAAAATCCTGTCATGAAAATTTTCAACTTTTTTGAAGCAGAAATCTTTTCATGAAAATGGTCAACTTTTTTGAAGCCGAGATCTTTTCATGAAAATGGTCAACTTTTTTGAAGAAGAAATCTTTTCATGAAAATGGTCAACTTTTTGAAGCCGAAATCTTTTCATGAAAATTTTCATCTTTTTTGAAGCATAAATCTTTTCATGAAAATCTTCGACTTTTTTGAAGTCGAAATAGTTCATGAAAGTTTTCAACCTTTTTGAAGCTGAAATCTTTTCATGAAAATTTTCAACTTTTTGAAGCCGAAATCTTTTCATGAAAATTTTCAACTTTTTTGAAGCAGAAATCTTTTCATAAAAATCTGAAACTTTTTTGAAGTCGAAATCTTTTCATGAAAATTTTCAACTTTTTTGAAGCCGAAATCTTTTCATGAAAATGGTCAACTTTTTTGAAGCCGAAATCTTTTCATGAAAATTTTCAACTTTTTGAAGCCGAAATCTTTTCATGAAAATTTTCAACTTTTTTGAAGCAGAAATCTTTTCATGAAAATCTTAGACTTTTTTGAAGTCGAAATCTTTTCATGAAAATGTTTAACTTTTTTGAAGCCGAAATCTTTTCATGAAAATGTTCAACTTTTTTGAAGCCGAAATCTTTTCATGAAAATGTTCAACTTTTTTGAAACCAAAATCTTTTCATGTAAATTTTCAACTTTTTTGAAGCAGAAATCTTTTCATGAAAATGTTCAACTTTTTTGAAGCCGAAATACTTCATGAAAATTTTCAACTTTTTTGAAGCCGAAATCTTTTCATGAAAATGTTCAACTTTTTTGAAGCCGAAATCTTTTCATGAAAATTTTCAACTTTTTTGAAGCCGAAATCTTTTCATGAAAATGTTACATTTTTTTGAAGCCGAATAACTTCATGAAAATTTTCAACTTTTTTGAAGCCGAAATCTTTTCATGAAAATGTTCAACTTTTTTGAAGCCGAAATCTTTTCATGAAAATTTTCAACTTTTTGAAACCAAAATCTTTTCATGAAAATTTTCAACTTTTTTGAAGCAGAAATCTTTTCATGAAAATGTTCAACTTTTTTGAAACCAAAATCTTTTCATGAAAATTTTCAACTTTTTTGAAGCCGAAATCTTTTCATGAAAATGTTCTACTTTTTTGAAGCCGAGATCTTTTCATGAAAATTTTCAACTTTTTGAAACCGAAATCTTTTCATGAAAATTTTCAACTTTTTTAAAGCCGAAATCTTTTCATGAAAATGGTCAACTTTTTTGAAGCCGAAATCTTTTCATGAAAATTTTCAACTTTTTGAAGCCGAAATCTTTTCATGAAAATTTTTAACTTTTTTGAAGCCGAAATCTTTTCATGAAAATTTTCAACTTTTTGAAGCCGAAATCTTTTCATGAAAATGTTCAACTTTTTTGAAGCCGAAATCTTTTCATGAAAATGTTCAACTTTTTTGAAGCCGAAATCTTTTCATGAAAATGTTCCATTTTTTTGAAGCCGAAATACTTCATGAAAATTTTCAACTTTTTTGAAGCCGAAATCTTTTCATGAAAATGGTCAACTTTTTTGAAGCCGAAATCTTTTCATGAAAATGTCACATTTTTTTGAAGCCGAAATACTTCATGAAAATTTTCAACTTTTTTGAAGCCGAAATCTTTTCATGAAAATGTTCTACTTTTTTGAAGCCGAGATCTTTTCATGAAAATTTTCAACTTTTTGAAACCGAAATCTTTTCATGAAAATTTTCAACTTTTTTAAAGCCGAAATCTTTTCATGAAAATGGTCAACTTTTTTGAAGCCGAAATCTTTTCATGAAAATTTTCAACTTTTTGAAGCCGAAATCTTTTCATGAAAATTTTCAACTTTTTGAAACCAAAATCTTTTCATGAAAATTTTCAACTTTTTTGAAGCCGAAATCTTTTCATGAAAATTTTCAACTATTTGAAACCAAAATCTTTTCATGAAAATTTTCAACTTTTTTGAAGCAGAGATCTTTTCATGAAAATGTTCCATTTTTTTGAAGCCGAAATACTTTATGAAAATTTTAGACTTTTTTGAAGTCGAAATCTTTTCATGTAAATTTTCAACTTTTTTGAAGCAGAAATCTTTTCATAAAAATGTTCCATTTTTTTGAAGCCGAAATACTTCATGAAAATTTTCAACTTTTTTGAAGCCGAAATCTTTTCATGAAAATGTTCTACTTTTTTGAAGCCGAGATCTTTTCATGAAAATTTTCAACTTTTTGAAACCGAAATCTTTTCATGAAAATTTTCAACTTTTTTAAAGCCGAAATCTTTTCATGAAAATGGTCAACTTTTTTGAAGCCGAAATCTTTTCATGAAAATTTTCAACTTTTTGAAGCCGAAATCTTTTCATGAAAATTTTCAACTTTTTTGAAGCAGAAATCTTTTCATGAAAATCTTAGACTTTTTTGAAGCAGAAATCTTTTCATGAAAATCTTAGACTTTTTTGAAGTCTAAATCTTTTCATGAAAATTTTCAACTTTTTTGAAGCAGAAATCTTTTCATGAAAATGTTCAACTTTTTTGAAGCAGAAATCTTTTCATGAAAATTTTCATCTTTTTTGAAACATAAATCTTTTCATGAAAATTTTAGACTTTTTTGTAGTCGAAATACTTCATGAAAATTTTCAACTTTTTTAAAGCCGAAATCTTTTCATTTAAATTTTCATCTTTTTTGAAGCATAAATCTTTTCATGAAAATTTTAGACTTTTTTGAAGCCGAAATCTTTTCATGAAAATTTTAAATTTTTTTGAAGCCGAAATCATTTCATGAAAATTTTCAACTTTTTGAAACCGAAATCTTTTCATGAAAATTTTCAACTTTTTTGAAGCCGAAATCTTTTCATGAAAATGTTCAACTTTTTTGAAGCCGAGATCTTTTCATGAAAATTTTCAACTTTTTGAAACCGAAATCTTTTCATGAAAATTTTCAACTTTTTTGAAGCCGAAATCTTTTCATGAAAATGGTCAACTTTTTTGAAGCCGAAATCTTTTCATGAAAATTTTCAACTTTTTTGAATTCGAAATCTTTTCATGAAAATTTTCAACTTTTTTGAAGCAGAAATCTTTTCAAGAAAATCTTAATCTTTTTTGAAGCCGAAATCTTTTCATGTAAATTTTCAACTTTTTTGAAGCAGAAATCTTTTCATGAAAATGTTCAACTTTTTTGAAGCCGAAATCTTTTCATGAAAATGTTCAACTTTTTTGAAGCCGAAATCTTTTCATGAAAATGTTCCATTTTTTTGCAGCCGAAATACTTCATGAAAATTTTCAACTTTTTTGAAGCCGAAATCTTTTCATGAAAATCTTCGACTTTTTTGAAGTCGAAATAGTTCATGAAAGTTTTCAACCTTTTTGAAGCCAAAATCCTGTCATGAAAATTTTCAACTTTTTTGAAGCAGAAATCTTTTCATGAAAATGGTCAACTTTTTTGAAGCCGAGATCTTTTCATGAAAATTTTCAACTTTTTGAAACCGAAATCTTTTCATGAAAATTTTCAACTTTTTTGAAGCCGAAATCTTTTCATGAAAATGGTCAACTTTTTTGAAGAAGAAATCTTTTCATGAAAATGGTCAACTTTTTGAAGCCGAAATCTTTTCATGAAAATTTTCATCTTTTTTGAAGCATAAATCTTTTCATGAAAATCTTCGACTTTTTTGAAGTCGAAATAGTTCATGAAAGTTTTCAACCTTTTTGAAGCCAAAATCCTGTCATGAAAATTTTCAACTTTTTTGAAGCAGAAATCTTTTCATGAAAATGGTCCACTTTTTTGAAGCCGAAATCTTTTCATGAAAATGGTCAACTTTTTTGAAGCCGAAATCTTTTCATGAAAATTTTCATCTTTTTTGAAGCATAAATCTTTTCATGAAAATTTTCAACTTTTTTGAAGCCGAAATCTTTTCATGAAAATCTTCGACTTTTTTGAAGTCGAAATAGTTCATGAAAGTTTTCAACCTTTTTGAAGCTGAAATCTTTTCATGAAAATTTTCAACTTTTTGAAGCCGAAATCTTTTCATGAAAATTTTCAACTTTTTTGAAGCAGAAATCTTTTCATAAAAATCTGAAACTTTTTTGAAGTCGAAATCTTTTCATGAAAATTTTCAACTTTTTTGAAGCCGAAATCTTTTCATGAAAATGGTCAACTTTTTTGAAGCCGAAATCTTTTCATGAAAATTTTCAACTTTTTGAAGCCGAAATCTTTTCATGAAAATTTTCAACTTTTTTGAAGCAGAAATCTTTTCATGAAAATCTTAGACTTTTTTGAAGTCGAAATCTTTTCATGAAAATGTTTAACTTTTTTGAAGCCGAAATCTTTTCATGAAAATGTTCAACTTTTTTGAAGCCGAAATCTTTTCATGAAAATGTTCAACTTTTTTGAAACCAAAATCTTTTCATGTAAATTTTCAACTTTTTTGAAGCAGAAATCTTTTCATGAAAATGTTCAACTTTTTTGAAGCCGAAATACTTCATGAAAATTTTCAACTTTTTTGAAGCCGAAATCTTTTCATGAAAAT
Organism: Labrus bergylta; assembly: GCF_963930695.1. NCBI lineage: Eukaryota > Metazoa > Chordata > Actinopteri > Labriformes > Labridae > Labrus > Labrus bergylta. The sequence continues at coordinate 673,863 of NC_089211.1, read as the reverse complement.
GTTCAACTTTTTTGAAGCCGAAATCTTTTCATGAAAATTTTCAACTTTTTTGAAGCCGAAATCTTTTCATGAAAATGTTACATTTTTTTGAAGCCGAATAACTTCATGAAAATTTTCAACTTTTTTGAAGCCGAAATCTTTTCATGAAAATGTTCAACTTTTTTGAAGCCGAAATCTTTTCATGAAAATTTTCAACTTTTTGAAACCAAAATCTTTTCATGAAAATTTTCAACTTTTTTGAAGCAGAAATCTTTTCATGAAAATGTTCAACTTTTTTGAAACCAAAATCTTTTCATGAAAATTTTCAACTTTTTTGAAGCCGAAATCTTTTCATGAAAATGTTCTACTTTTTTGAAGCCGAGATCTTTTCATGAAAATTTTCAACTTTTTGAAACCGAAATCTTTTCATGAAAATTTTCAACTTTTTTAAAGCCGAAATCTTTTCATGAAAATGGTCAACTTTTTTGAAGCCGAAATCTTTTCATGAAAATTTTCAACTTTTTGAAGCCGAAATCTTTTCATGAAAATTTTTAACTTTTTTGAAGCCGAAATCTTTTCATGAAAATTTTCAACTTTTTGAAGCCGAAATCTTTTCATGAAAATGTTCAACTTTTTTGAAGCCGAAATCTTTTCATGAAAATGTTCAACTTTTTTGAAGCCGAAATCTTTTCATGAAAATGTTCCATTTTTTTGAAGCCGAAATACTTCATGAAAATTTTCAACTTTTTTGAAGCCGAAATCTTTTCATGAAAATGGTCAACTTTTTTGAAGCCGAAATCTTTTCATGAAAATGTCACATTTTTTTGAAGCCGAAATACTTCATGAAAATTTTCAACTTTTTTGAAGCCGAAATCTTTTCATGAAAATGTTCTACTTTTTTGAAGCCGAGATCTTTTCATGAAAATTTTCAACTTTTTGAAACCGAAATTTTTTCATGAAAATTTTCAACTTTTTTAAAGCCGAAATCTTTTCATGAAAATGGTCAACTTTTTTGAAGCCGAAATCTTTTCATGAAAATCTTAGACTTTTTTGAAGCAGAAATCTTTTCATGAAAATCTTAGACTTTTTTGAAGTCTAAATCTTTTCATGAAAATTTTCAACTTTTTTGAAGCAGAAATCTTTTCATGAAAATGTTCAACTTTTTTGAAGCAGAAATCTTTTCATGAAAATTTTCATCTTTTTTGAAACATAAATCTTTTCATGAAAATTTTAGACTTTTTTGTAGTCGAAATACTTCATGAAAATTTTCAACTTTTTTAAAGCCGAAATCTTTTCATTTAAATTTTCATCTTTTTTGAAGCATAAATCTTTTCATGAAAATTTTAGACTTTTTTGAAGCCGAAATCTTTTCATGAAAATTTTAAATTTTTTTGAAGCAGAAATCATTTCATGAAAATTTTCAACTTTTTGAAACCGAAATCTTTTCATGAAAATTTTCAACTTTTTTGAAGCTGAAATCTTTTCATGAAAATGGTCAACTTTTTTGAAGCCGAAATCTTTTCATGAAAATGTTCAACTTTTTTGAAGCCGAGATCTTTTCATGAAAATTTTCAACTTTTTGAAACCGAAATCTTTTCATGAAAATTTTCAACTTTTTTGAAGCCGAAATCTTTTCATGAAAATGGTCAACTTTTTTGAAGCCGAAATCTTTTCATGAAAATTTTCAACTTTTTTGAAGTCGAAATCTTTTCATGAAAATTTTCAACTTTTTTGAAGCAGAAATCTTTTCATGAAAATCTTAATCTTTTTTGAAGCCGAAATCTTTTCATGTAAATTTTCAACTTTTTTGAAGCAGAAATCTTTTCATGAAAATGTTCAACTTTTTTGAAGCCGAAATCTTTTCATGAAAATGTTCAACTTTTTTGAAGCCGAAATCTTTTCATGAAAATGTTCCATTTTTTTGCAGCCGAAATACTTCATGAAAATTTTCAACTTTTTTGAAGCCGAAATCTTTTCATGAAAATCTTCGACTTTTTTGAAGTCGAAATAGTTCATGAAAGTTTTCAACCTTTTTGAAGCCAAAATCCTGTCATGAAAATTTTCAACTTTTTTGAAGCAGAAATCTTTTCATGAAAATGGTCAACTTTTTTGAAGCCGAGATCTTTTCATGAAAATTTTCAACTTTTTGAAACCGAAATCTTTTCATGAAAATTTTCAACTTTTTTGAAGCCGAAATCTTTTCATGAAAATGGTCAACTTTTTTGAAGAAGAAATCTTTTCATGAAAATGGTCAACTTTTTGAAGCCGAAATCTTTTCATGAAAATTTTCATCTTTTTTGAAGCATAAATCTTTTCATGAAAATCTTCGACTTTTTTGAAGTCGAAATAGTTCATGAATGTTTTCAACCTTTTTGAAGCCAAAATCCTCTCATGAAAATTTTCAACTTTTTTGAAGCAGAAATCTTTTCATGAAAATGGTCCACTTTTTTGAAGCCGAAATCTTTTCATGAAAATCTTCGACTTTTTTGAAGTCGAAATAGTTCATGAAAGTTTTCAACTTTTTTAAAGCCGAAATCTTTTCATGAAAATTTTCAACTTTTTGAAACCAAAATCTTTTCATGAAAATTTTCAACTTTTTTGAAGCAGAGATCTTTTCATGAAAATCTTAGACTTTTTTGAAGTCGAAATCTTTTCATGAAAATTTTCAACTTTTTTGAAACCGAAATCTTTTCATGAAAATTTTCAACTTTTTTGAAGCCGAAATCTTTTCATGAAAATGTTCCATTTTTTTGAAGCCGAAATACTTCATGAAAATTTTAGACTTTTTTGAAGTCGAAATCTTTTCATTAAAATGTTCTACTTTTTTGAAGCCGAGATCTTTTCATGAAAATTTACAACTTTTTTAAAGCCGAAATCTTTTCATGAAAATGTTCTACTTTTTTGAAGCCGAAATCTTTTCATGAAAATTTACAACTTTTTTAAAGCCGAAATCTTTTCATGAAAATGGTCAACTTTTTGAAGCCGAAATCTTTTCATGAAAATTTTCAACTTTTTTGAAGCAGAAATCTTTTCATGAAAATCTTAAACTTTTTTGAAGCAGAAATCTTTTCATGAAAATTTTCAACTTTTTGAAGCCGAAATCTTTTCATGAAAATTTTCATCTTTTTTGAAGCATAAAACTCTTCATGAAAATTTTAGACTTTTTTGCAGCCGAAATACTTCATGAAAATTTTCAACTTTTTTGAAGCCGAAATCTTTTCATGAAAATCTTCGACTTTTTTGAGGTCGAAATAGTTCATGAAAGTTTTCAACCTTTTTGAAGCTGAAATCTTTTCATGAAAATTTTCAACTTTTTGAAACCAAAATCTTTTCATGAAAATGTTCAACTTTTTGAAGCCGAAATCTTTTCATGAAAATTTTCAACTTTTTTGAAGCAGAAATTTTTTCATGAAAATCTTAAACTTTTTTGAAGTCGAAATCTTTTCATGAAAATCTTCGACTTTTTTGAAGTCGAAATAGTTTATGAAAGTTTTTAACCTTTTTGAAGCAGAAATCTTTTCATGAAAATTTTCAACTTTTTGAAACCAAAATCTTTTCATGAAAATGTTCAAATTTTTGAAACCAAAATCTTTTCATGAAAATTTTCAACTTTTTTGAAGCCGAGATCTTTTCATGAAAATTTTCAACTTTTTGAAACCGAAATCTTTTCATGAAAATTTTAGACTTTTTGCAGCCGAAATACTTCATGAAAATTTTCAACTTTTTTGAAGCCGAAATCTTTTCATGAAAATCTTCGACTTTTTTGAAGTCGAAATAGTTCATGAAAGTTTTCAACCTTTTTGAAGCAGAAATCTTTTCATGAAAATTTTCAACTTTTTGAAGCCGAAATCTTTTCATGAAAATTTTCAACTTTTTGAAGCCGAAATCTTTTCATGAAAATTTTCAACTTTTTTGAAGCAGAAATCTTTTCATGAAAATCTTAGACTTTTTTGAAGTCGAAATCTTTTCATGAAAATTTTCAACTTTTTTGAAGCAGAAATCTTTTCATGAAAATCTTAGACTTTTTTGAAGCCGAAATCTTTTCATGAAAATGTTTAACTTTTTTGAAGCCGAAATCTTTTCATGAAAATGTTCAACTTTTTTGAAGCCGAAATCTTTTCATGAAAATGTTCAACTTTTTTGAAACCAAAATCTTTTCATGTAAATTTTCAACTTTTTTGAAGCAGAAATCTTTTCATGAAAATGTTCAACTTTTTTGAAGCCGAAATACTTCATGAAAATTTTCAACTTTTTTGAAGCCGAAATCTTTTCATGAAAATGTTCAACTTTTTTGAAGCCGAAATCTTTTCATGAAAATGTTCAACTTTTTTGAAGCCGAAATCTTTTCATGAAAATGTTACATTTTTTTGAAGCCGAATAACTTCATGAAAATTTTCCACTTTTTTGAAGCCGAAATCTTTTCATGAAAATTTTCAACTTTTTTGAAGCAGAAATCTTTTCATGAAAATGTTCAACTTTTTTGAAGCCGAAATCTTTTCATGAAAATGTTCCATTTTTTTGAAGCCGAAATACTTCATGAAAATTTTCAACTTTTTTAAAGACGAAATCTTTTCATGAAAATGGTCAACTTTTTTGAAGCCGAAATCTTTTCATGAAAATGTTTGACTTTTTTGAAGTCGAAATACTTCATGAAAGTTTTCAACCTTTTTGAAGCTGAAATCTTTTCATGAAAATTTTCAACTTTTTGAAGCCGAAATCTTTTCATGAAAATTTTCAACTTTTTTGAAGCAGAAATCTTTTCATAAAAATCTGAAACTTTTTTGAAGTCGAAATCTTTTCATGAAAATTTTCAACTTTTTTGAAGCCGAAATCTTTTCATGAAAATGGTCAACTTTTTTGAAGCCGAAATCTTTTCATGAAAATTTTCAACTTTTTGAAGCCGAAATCTTTTCATGAAAATTTTCAACTTTTTTGAAGCAGAAATCTTTTCATGAAAATCTGAGACTTTTTTGAAGTCGAAATCTTTTCATGAAAATGTTTAACTTTTTTGAAGCCGAAATCTTTTCATGAAAATGTTCAACTTTTTTGAAGCCGAAATCTTTTCATGAAAATGTTCAACTTTTTTGAAACCAAAATCTTTTCATGTAAATTTTCAACTTTTTTGAAGCAGAAATCTTTTCATGAAAATGTTCAACTTTTTTGAAGCCGAAATACTTCATGAAAATTTTCAACTTTTTTGAAGCCGAAATCTTTTCATGAAAATGTTCAACTTTTTTGAAGCCGAAATCTTTTCATGAAAATTTTCAACTTTTTTGAAGCCGAAATCTTTTCATGAAAATGTTCCATTTTTTTGAAGCCGAAATACTTCATGAAAATTTTCAACTTTTTTGAAGCCGAAATCTTTTCATGAAAATTTTCAACTTTTTTGAAGCCGAAATCTTTTCATGAAAATGTCACATTTTTTTGAAGCCGAAATACTTCATGAAAATTTTCAACTTTTTTGAAGCCGAAATCTTTTCATGAAAATGTTCTACTTTTTTGAAGCCGAGATCTTTTCATGAAAATTTTCAACTTTTTGAAACCGAAATCTTTTCATGAAAATTTTCAACTTTTTTAAAGCCGAAATCTTTTCATGAAAATGGTCAACTTTTTTGAAGCCGAAATCTTTTCATGAAAATTTTCAACTTTTTGAAGCCGAAATCTTTTCATGAAAATTTTCAACTTTTTGAAACCAAAATCTTTTCATGAAAATTTTCAACTTTTTTGAAGCCGAAATCTTTTCATGAAAATTTTCAACTATTTGAAACCAAAATCTTTTCATGAAAATTTTCAACTTTTTTGAAGCAGAGATCTTTTCATGAAAATGTTCCATTTTTTTGAAGCCGAAATACTTTATGAAAATTTTAGACTTTTTTGAAGTCGAAATCTTTTCATGTAAATTTTCAACTTTTTTGAAGCAGAAATCTTTTCATAAAAATGTTCAACTTTTTTGAAGCCGAAATCTTTTCATGAAAATGTTCCATTTTTTTGAAGCCGAAATACTTCATGAAAATTTTCAACTTTTTTGAAGCCGAAATCTTTTCATGAAAATGTTCTACTTTTTTGAAGCCGAGATCTTTTCATGAAAATTTTCAACTTTTTGAAACCGAAATCTTTTCATGAAAATTTTCAACTTTTTTAAAGCCGAAATCTTTTCATGAAAATTGTCAACTTTTTTGAAGCCGAAATCTTTTCATGAAAATTTTCAACTTTTTGAAGCCGAAATCTTTTCATGAAAATTTTCAACTTTTTTGAAGCAGAAATCTTTTCATGAAAATCTTAGACTTTTTTGAAGCAGAAATCTTTTCATGAAAATCTTAGACTTTTTTGAAGTCTAAATCTTTTCATGAAAATTTTCAACTTTTTTGAAGCAGAAATCTTTTCATGAAAATGTTCAACTTTTTTGAAGCAGAAATCTTTTCATGAAAATTTTCATCTTTTTTGAAACATAAATCTTTTCATGAAAATTTTAGACTTTTTTGTAGTCGAAATACTTCATGAAAATTTTCAACTTTTTTAAAGCCGAAATCTTTTCATTTAAATTTTCATCTTTTTTGAAGCATAAATCTTTTCATGAAAATGTTCAACTTTTTTGAAGCCGAGATCTTTTCATGAAAATTTTCAACTTTTTGAAACCGAAATCTTTTCATGAAAATTTTCAACTTTTTTGAAGCCGAAATCTTTTCATGAAAATGGTCAACTTTTTTGAAGCAGAAATCTTTTCATGAAAATTTTCAACTTTTTTGAAGCCGAAATCTTTTCATGAAAATTTTCAACTTTTTTGAAGCAGAAATCTTTTCATGAAAATTTTCAACTTTTTTGAAGCATAAATCTTTTCATGAAAATCTTAATCTTTTTTGAAGCCGAAATCTTTTCATGTAAATTTTCAACTTTTTTGAAGCAGAAATCTTTTCATGAAAATGTTCAACTTTTTTGAAGCCGAAATCTTTTCATGAAAATGTTCAACTTTTTTGAAGCCGAAATCTTTTCATGAAAATGTTCCATTTTTTTGGCAGCCGAAATACTTCATGAAAATTTTCAACTTTTTTGAAGCCGAAATCTTTTCATGAAAATCTTCGACTTTTTTGAAGTCGAAATAGTTCATGAAAGTTTTCAACCTTTTTGAAGCCAAAATCCTGTCATGAAAATTTTCAACTTTTTTGAAGCAGAAATCTTTTCATGAAAATGGTCAACTTTTTTGAAGCCGAGATCTTTTCATGAAAATTTTCAACTTTTTGAAACCGAAATCTTTTCATGAAAATTTTCAACTTTTTTGAAGCCGAAATCTTTTCATGAAAATGGTCAACTTTTTTGAAGAAGAAATCTTTTCATGAAAATGGTCAACTTTTTGAAGCCGAAATCTTTTCATGAAAATTTTCAACTTTTTTGAAGCAGAAATCTTTTCATAAAAATTTTCAACTTTTTTGAAGCCGAAATCTTTTCATGAAAATGTTCAACTTTTTTGATGCCGAAATCTTTTCATGAAAATTTTCAACTTTTTGAAGCCCAAATCTTTTCATGAAAATTTTGATCTTTTTTGAAACATAAATCTTTTCATGAAAATTTTAGACTTTTTTGTAGTCGAAATACTTCATGAAAATTTTGACCTTTTTTGAAGCCGAAATACTTGATGAAAATTTTCAACTTTTTTGGAGTCTAAATCTTTTCATGAAAATTTTCAACTTTTTTGAAGCCGAAATCTTTTAATGTAAATCTTCAACTTTTTTGAAGCCGAAATACTTCATGAAAGTTTTCAACTTTTTTGGAGCCGAAATCTTTTCATGAACATTTTAAACTTTTTTGAAGCCGAAATCTTTTCATGAAAATGTTCAACTTTTTTGAAGCAGAAAACTTTTCATGAAAATCTTCGACTTTTTTGCAGCCGAAATACTTCATGAAAATTTTCAACTTTTTTGAAGCCGAAATACTTCATGAAAGCTTTCAACCTTTTTGAAGCCGAAATACTTCATGAAAATTTTTACCTTTTTCAAAGCTAAAATCCTGTCATGAAAATTTTCAACTTTTTTGAAGCAGAAATCTTTTCATGAAAATCTTCAACTTCTTTGAAGCCGAAATACTTGATGAAAATTTTCAACTTTTTTGAAGCAGAAATACTTCATGAAAATCTTAAACTTTTTTGAAGCCGAAATCTTTTCATGAAAATTTTCAACTTTTTTGAAGCAGAAATCTTTTCATGAAAATCTTAAACTTTTTTGAAGTCGAAATCTTTTCATGAAAATCTTCGACTTTTTTGAAGTCGAAATAGTTCATGAAAGTTTTCAACCTTTTTGAAGCAGAAATCTTTTCATGAAAATTTTCAACTTTTTGAAACCAAAATCTTTTCATGAAAATGTTCAAATTTTTGAAACCAAAATCTTTTCATGAAAATGTTCAACTTTTTTGAAGCCGAGATCTTTTCATGAAAATTTTCAACTTTTTGAAACCGAAATCTTTTCATGAAAATTTTCAACTTTTTTGAAGCCGAAATCTTTTCATGAAAATGGTCAACTTTTTGAAGCCGAAATCTTTTCATGAAAATTTTCAACCTTTTGAAGCCGAAATCTTTTCATGAAAATGTTCAACTTTTTTGAAGCCGAAATCTTTTCATGAAAATGTTCCATTTTTTTGAAGCCGAAATACTTCATGAAAATTTTCAACTTTTTTGAAGCCGAAATCTTTTCATGAAAATGTTACATTTTTTTGAAGCCGAAATACTTCATGAAAATTTTCAACTTTTTTGAAGCAGAAATCTTTTCATGAAAATCTTAGACTTTTTTGAAGTCGAAATCTTTTCATGTAAATTTTCAACTTTTTTGAAGCAGAAATCTTTTCATGAAAATTTTCAACATTTTTGAAGCAGAAATAGTTCATGAAAATTTTCAACTTTTTTGAAGCCGAAATCTTTTCATGAAAATGTTACATTTTTTTGAAGCCGAAATCTTTTCATGAAAATTTTAGACTTTTTTGCAGCCGAAATACTTCATGAAAATTTTCAACTTTTTTGAAGCCGAAATCTTTTCATGAAAATCTTCGACTTTTTTGAAGTCGAAATAGTTCATGAAAGTTTTCAACCTTTTTGAAGCTGAAATCTTTTCATGAAAATTTTCAACTTTTTGAAACCAAAATCTTTTCATGAAAATTTTTAACTTTTTTGAAGCCGAAATCTTTTCATGAAAATTTTCAACTTTTTTGAAGCAGAAATCTTTTCATGAAAATCTTAAACTTTTTTGAAGTCGAAATCTTTTTATGAAAATCTTCGACTTTTTTGAAGTCGAAATAGTTCATGAAAGTTTTTAACCATTTTGAAGCAGAAATCTTTTCATGAAAATTTTCAACTTTTTGAAACCAAAATCTTTTCATGAAAATGGTCAACTTTTTTGAAGCCGAAATCTTTTCATGAAAATTTTCAACTTTTTGAAAACGAAATCTTTTCATGAAAATGTTCAATTTTTTTGAAGCCGAAATACTTCATGAAAATTTTCAACTTTTTTGAAGCCGAAATCTTTTCATGAAAATCTTCGACTTTTTTGAAGTCGAAATAGTTCATGAACGTTTTCAACCTTTTTGAAGCTGAAATCTTTTCATGAAAATTTTCAACTTTTTGAAACCAAAATTTTTTCATGAAAATTTTAAATTTTTTTGAAGCCCAAATCTTTTCATGAAAATTTTCAACATTTTGAAGTCGAAATAGTTTATGAAAGTTTTTAACCTTTTTGAAGCAGAAATCTTTTCATGAAAATTTTCAACTTTTTGAAACCAAAATCTTTTCATGAAAATGTTCAAATTTTTGAAACCAAAATCTTTTCATGAAAATTTTCAACTTTTTTGAAGCCGAGATCTTTTCATGAAAATTTTCAACTTTTTGAAACCGAAATCTTTTCATGAAAATTTTCAACTTTTTTGAAGCCGAAATCTTTTCATGAAAATGGTCAACTTTTTTGAAGCCGAAATCTTTTCATGAAAATGGTCAACTTTTTGAAGCCGAAATCTTTTCATGAAAATTTTCATCTTTTTTGAAGCAGAAATCTCTTCATGAAAATTTTAGACTTTTTTGCAGCCGAAATACTTCATGAAAATTTTCAACTTTTTTGAAGCCGAAATCTTTTCATGAAAATCTTCGACTTTTTTGAGGTCGAAATAGTTCATGAAAGTTTTCAACCTTTTTGAAGCTGAAATCTTTTCATGAAAATTTTCAACTTTTTGAAACCAAAATCTTTTCATGAAAATTTTCAACTTTTTTGAAACCGAAATCTTTTCATGAAAATTTTAGAGTTTTTGAAACCGAAATCTTTTCATGAAAATTTTCAACTTTTTTGAAGCAGAAATCTTTTCATGAAAATTTTAGACTTTTTTGCAGCCGAAATACTTCATGAAAATTTTCAACTTTTTTGAAGCCGAAATCTTTTCATGAAAATGTTCAACTTTTTTGAAGCCGAAATCTTTTCATGAAAATTTTCATCTTTTTTGAAGCATAAATCTTTTCATGAAAATTTTAGACTTTTTGCAGCCGAAATACTTCATGAAAATTTTCAACTTTTTTGAAGCCGAAATCTTTTCATGAAAATCTTCGACTTTTTTGAAGTCGAAATAGTTCATGAAAGTTTTCAACCTTTTTGAAGCTGAAATCTTTTCATGAAAATTTTCAACTTTTTGAAACCAAAATCTTTTCATGAAAATTTTCAACTTTTTTGAAGCCGAAATCTTTTCATGAAAATGGACAACTTTTTGAAGCCGAAATCTTTTCATGAAAATTTTCAACTTTTTTGAAGCAGAAATCTTTTCATGAAAATCTTAAACTTTTTTGAAGTCGAAATCTTTTCATGAAAATCTTCAACTTTTTTGAAGTCGAAATAGTTCATGAAAGTTTTCAACCTTTTTGAAGCAGAAATCTTTTCATGAAAATTTTCAACTTTTTGAAACCAAAATCTTTTCATGAAAATGTTCAAATTTTTGAAACCAAAATCTTTTCATGAAAATTTTCAACTTTTTTGAAGCCGAGATCTTTTCATGAAAATTTTCAACTTTTTGAAACCGAAATCTTTTCATGAAAATTTTCAACTTTTTTGAAGCCGAAATCTTTTCATGAAAATGGTCAACTTTTTTGAAGCCGAAATCTTTTCATGAAAATGGTCAACTTTTTGAAGCCGAAATCTTTTCATGAAAATTTTCATCTTTTTTGAAGCATAAATCTCTTCATGAAAATTTTAGACTTTTTTGCAGCCGAAATACTTCATGAAAATTTTCAACTTTTTTGAAGCCGAAATCTTTTCATGAAAATCTTCGACTTTTTTGAGGTCGAAATAGTTCATGAAAGTTTTCAACCTTTTTGAAGCTGAAATCTTTTCATGAAAATTTTCAACTTTTTGAAACCAAAATCTTTTCATGAAAATTTTCAACTTTTTGAAGCCGAAATCTTTTCATGAAAATTTTCATCTTTTTTGAAGCATAAATCTCTTCATGAAAATTTTAGACTTTTTTGCAGCCGAAATACTTCATGAAAATTTTCAACTTTTTTGAAGCCGAAATCTTTTCATGAAAATCTTCGACTTTTTTGAGGTCGAAATAGTTCATGAAAGTTTTCAACTTTTTTGAAGCTGAAATCTTTTCATGAAAATTTTCAACTTTTTGAAACCAAAATCTTTTCATGAAAATTTTCAACTTTTTTGAAGCCGAAATCTTTTCATGAAAATTTTAGAGTTTTTGAAACCGAAATCTTTTCATGAAAATTTTCAACTTTTTTGAAGCAGAAATCTTTTCATGAAAATTTTAGAATTTTTTGCAGCCGAAATACTTCATGAAAATTTTCAACTTTTTTGAAGCCGAAATCTTTTCATGAAAATGTTCAACTTTTTTGAAGCCGAAATCTTTTCATGAAAATTTTCATCTTTTTTGAAGCATAAATCTTTTCATGAAAATCTTAGACTTTTTTGAAGTCGAAATCTTTTCATGTAAATTTTCAACTTTTTTGAACCCGAAATCTTTTCATGAAAATGTTCAACTTTTTTGAAGCCGAAATCTTTTCATGTAAATTTTCAACTTTTTTGAACCCGAAATCTTTTCATGAAAATCTTCAACTTTTTTGAAGCCGAAATCTTTTCATGAAAATGTTAAATTTTTTTGAAGCCGAAATACTTCATGAAAATTTTCAACTTTTTTGAAGCCGAAATCTTTTCATGAAAATGTTCAACTTTTTTGAAGCCGAAATCTTTTCATGAAAATTTTCAACTTTTTGAAACCAAAATCTTTTCATGAAAATTTTCAACTTTTTTGAAGCAGAAATCTTTTCATGAAAATTTTCAACTTTTTAAAACAAAAATCCTGTCATGAAAATTTTCAACTTTTTTGAAGCAGAAATCTTTTCATGAAAATCTTCGACTTTTTTGAAGCCGAAATACTTGATGAAAATATTCAACTTTTTTGAAACCTAAATCTTTTCATGAAAATATTCAACTTTTTTGATGCCGAAATAGTTCATGAAAATTTTCAACTTTTTTGAAGCCGAAATCTTTTCATGAAAATTTTCAACTTTTTGGAAGCCGAAATCTTTTCATGAAAATGTTCAATTTTTTTGAAGCCGAAATAGTTCATGAAAATATTCAACTTTTTTGAAACCTAAATCTTTTCATGAAAATTTTCAACTTTTTTGAAGCCGAAATAGTTCATGAAAATATTCAACTTTTTTGAAACCTAAATCTTTTCATGAAAATATTCAACTTTTTTGATGCCGAAATAGTTCATGAAAATATTCAACTTTTTTGAAACCTAAATCTTTTCATGAAAATTTTCAACTTTTTGAAGCCGAAATCTTTTCATGAAAATTTTCAACTTTTTTGAAGCAGAAATCTTTTCATGAAAATCTTAGACTTTTTTGAAGTCGAAATCTTTTCATGTAAATTTTCAACTTTTTTGAAGCAGAAATATTTTCATGAAAATCTTAGACTTTTTTGAAGTCGAAATCTTTTCATGTAAATTTTCAACTTTTTTGAACCCGAAATCTTTTCATGAAAATGTTCAACTTTTTTGAAGCCGAAATCTTTTCATGAAAATTTTAAACTTTTTGAAGCCGAAATCTTTTCATGAAAATTTTCAACTTTTTTGGAGCCGAAATCTTTTCATGAAAATTTTCAACTTTTTGAAGTAGAAATCTTTTCATGAAAATTTTCAACTTTTTTGAAGCCGAAATACTTCATGAAAATGGTCAACTTTTTTGAACCCGAAATCTTTTCATGAAAATGTTCAACTTTTTTGAAGCCGAAATCTTTTCATGAAAATTTTAAACTTTTTGAAGCCGAAATCTTTTCATGAAAATTTTCAACTTTTTTGAAGCCGAAATCTTTTCATGAAAATTTTCAACTTTTTGAAGTAGAAATCTTTTCATGAAAATTTTCAACTTTTTTGAAGCCGAAATACTTCATGAAAATGGTCAACTTTTTTGAAGCCGAAATCTTTTCATGAAAATGTTCAACTTTTTGAAACCAAAATCTTTTCATGAAAATTTTCAACTTTTTTGAAGCCGAAATCTTTTCATGAAAATGGTCAACTTTTTTGAAGCTGAAATCTTTTCATGAAAATCTTAGACTTTTTGAAGCCGAAATCTTTTCATGAAAATTTTCAACTTTTTTGAAGCAGAAATCTTTTCATGAAAATCTTAGACTTTTTTGAAGTCGAAATCTTTTCATGTAAATTTTCAACTTTTTTGAACCCGAAATCTTTTCATGAAAATGTTCAACTTTTTTGAAGCCGAAATCTTTTCATGTAAATTTTCAACTTTTTTGAACCCGAAATCTTTTCATGAAAATCTTCAACTTTTTTGAAGCCGAAATCTTTTCATGAAAATGTTAAATTTTTTTGAAGCCGAAATACTTCATGAAAATTTTCAACTTTTTTGAAGCCGAAATCTTTTCATGAAAATGTTCAACTTTTTTGAAGCCGAAATCTTTTCATGAAAATTTTCAACTTTTTGAAACCAAAATCTTTTCATGAAAATTTTCAACTTTTTTGAAGCAGAAATCTTTTCATGAAAATGTTCAACTTTTTTGAAGCCAAAATCCTGTCATGAAAATTTTCAACTTTTTTGAAGCAGAAATCTTTTCATGAAAATCTTCGACTTTTTTGAAGCCGAAATACTTGATGAAAATATTCAACTTTTTTGAAACCTAAATCTTTTCATGAAAATATTCAACTTTTTTGATGCCGAAATAGTTCATGAAAATTTTCAACTTTTTTGAAGCCGAAATCTTTTCATGAAAATTTTCAACTTTTTGGAAGCCGAAATCTTTTCATGAAAATGTTCAATTTTTTTGAAGCCGAAATACTTGATGAAAATTTTCAACTTTTTGAAACCAAAATCTTTTCATGAAAATTTTCAACTTTTTTGAAGCCGAAATCTTTTCATGAAAATTTTCAACTTTTTGAAGCCGAAATCTTTTCATGAAAATTTTCAACTTTTTTGAAGCTGAAATCTTTTCATGAAAATCTTAGACTTTTTTGAAGTCGAAATCTTTTCATGTAAATTTTCAACTTTTTTGAAGCAGAAATCTTTTCATGAAAATCTTAGACTTTTTTGAAGTCGAAATCTTTTCATGAAAATTTTCAACTTTTTTGAACCCGAAATCTTTTCATGAAAATGTTCAACTTTTTTGAAGCCGAAATCTTTTCATGAAAATTTTCAACTTTTTGAAGTAGAAATCTTTTCATGAAAATTTCAACTTTTTTGAAGCAGAAATCTTTTCATGAAAATCTTCGACTTTTTTGAAGTCGAAATAGTTCATGAAAGTTTTCAACCTTTTTGAAGCTGAAATCTTTTCATGAAAATTTTCAACTTTTTGAAACCAAAATCTTTTCATGAAAATGGTCAACTTTTTGAAGCCGAAATCTTTTCATGAAAATGTTCAACTTTTTTGAAGCCAAAATCCTGTCCTGAAAATTTTCAACTTTTTTGAAGCCGAAATAGTTCATGAAAATATTCAACTTTTTTGAAACCTAAATCTTTTCATGAAAATTTTCAACTTTTTTGAAGCCGAAATAGTTCATGAAAATATTCAACTTTTTTGAAGCCGAAATCTTTTCATGAAAATTTTAAACTTTTTGAAGCCGAAATCTTTTCATGAAAATGGTCAACTTTTTGAAGCCGAAATCTTTTCATGAAAATGTTCAACTTTTTTGAAGCAGAAATCTTTTCATGAAAATCTTAAACTTTTTTGAAGTCGAAATCTTTTCATGAAAATTTTCAACTTTTTGAAACCAAAATCTTTTCATGAAAATGGTCAACTTTTTTGAAGCCGAAATCTTTTCATGAAAATTTTCAACTTTTTGAAGCCGAAATCTTTTCATGAAAATTTTCAACTTTTTTGAAGCAGAAATCTTTTCATGAAAATCTTAGACTTTTTTGAAGTCGAAATCTTTTCATGTAAATTTTCAACTTTTTTGAACCCGAAATCTTTTCATGAAAATGTTCAACTTTTTTGAAGCCGAAATCTTTTCATGTAAATTTTCAACTTTTTTGAACCCGAAATCTTTTCATGAAAATGTTAAATTTTTTTGAAGCCGAAATACTTCATGAAAATTTTCAACTTTTTTGAAGCCGAAATCTTTTCATGAAAATGTTCAACTTTTTTGAAGCCGAAATCTTTTCATGAAAATTTTCAACTTTTTGAAACCAAAATCTTTTCATGAAAATTTTCAACTTTTTTGAAGCAGAAATCTTTTCATGAAAATGTTCAACTTTTTTGAAGCCAAAATCCTGTCATGAAAATTTTCAACTTTTTTGAAGCAGAAATCTTTTCATGAAAATCTTCGACTTTTTTGAAGCCGAAATACTTGATGAAAATATTCAACTTTTTTGAAACCTAAATCTTTTCATGAAAATATTCAACTTTTTTGATGCCGAAATAGTTCATGAAAATTTTCAACTTTTTTGAAGCCGAAATCTTTTCATGAAAATTTTCAACTTTTTGGAAGCCGAAATCTTTTCATGAAAATGTTCAATTTTTTTGAAGCCGAAATAGTTCATGAAAATATTCAACTTTTTTGAAACCTAAATCTTTTCATGAAAATTTTCAACTTTTTTGAAGCCGAAATAGTTCATGAAAATATTCAACTTTTTTGAAACCTAAATCTTTTCATGAAAATATTCAACTTTTTTGATGCCGAAATAGTTCATGAAAATATTCAACTTTTTTGAAACCTAAATCTTTTCATGAAAATTTTCAACTTTTTGAAGCCGAAATCTTTTCATGAAAATTTTCAACTTTTTTGAAGCAGAAATCTTTTCATGAAAATCTTAGACTTTTTTGAAGTCGAAATCTTTTCATGTAAATTTTCAACTTTTTTGAAGCAGAAATATTTTCATGAAAATCTTAGACTTTTTTGAAGTCGAAATCTTTTCATGTAAATTTTAAACTTTTTTGAACCCGAAATCTTTTCATGAAAATGTTCAACTTTTTTGAAGCCGAAATCTTTTCATGAAAATTTTAAACTTTTTGAAGCCGAAATCTTTTCATGAAAATTTTCAACTTTTTTGGAGCCGAAATCTTTTCATGAAAATTTTCAACTTTTTGAAGTAGAAATCTTTTCATGAAAATTTTCAACTTTTTTGAAGCCGAAATACTTCATGAAAATGGTCAACTTTTTTGAAGCCGAAATCTTTTCATGAAAATGTTCAACTTTTTTGAACCCGAAATCTTTTCATGAAAATGTTCAACTTTTTTGAAGCCGAAATCTTTTCATGAAAATGTTCCATTTTTTTGAAGCCGAAATCTTTTCATGAAAATGTTCAACTTTTTTGAAGCCGAAATCTTTTCATGAAAATTTTCAACTTTTTGAAACCAAAATCTTTTCATGAAAATTTTCAACTTTTTTGAAGCCGAAATAGTTCATGAAAATTTTCAACTTTTTTGAAACCTAAATCTTTTCATGAAAATTTTCAACTTTTTTGATGCCGAAATAGTTCATGAAAATTTTCAACTTTTTTGAACCCGAAATCTTTTCATGAAAATTTTCAACTTTTTTGAAGCCGAAATCTTTTCATGAAAATCTTCGACTTTTTTGAAGTCGAAATAGTTCATGAAAATTTTCAACTTTTTTGAAGCAGAAATCTTTTCATGAAAATCTTAGACTTTTTTGAAGTCTAAATCTTTTCATGTAAATTTTCAACTTTTTTGAAGCAGAAATCTTTTCATGAAAATGTTCAACTATTTTGAAGCCGAAATCTTTTCATGATAATGTTCAACTTTTTTGAAGCCGAAATCTTTTCATGAAAATGTTCCATTTTTTTGCAGCCGAAATACTTCATGAAAATCTTCGACTTTTTTGAAGCCGAAATAGTTCATGAAAGTTTTCAACCTTTTTGAAGCCAAAATCCTGTCATGAAAATTTTCAACTTTTTGAAGCTGAAATCTTTTCATAAAAATTTTAAACTTTTTTGAAGCCGAAATCTTTTCATGAAAATGTTCAACTTTTTTGAAGCCGAAATCTTTTCATGAAAATCTTCGACTTTTTTGAAGTCGAAATAGTTCATGAAAATTTTCAACTTTTTTGAAGCAGAAATCTTTTCATGAAAATCTTAGACTTTTTTGAAGTCAAAATCTTTTCATGTAAATTTTCATCTTTTTTGAAGCATAAATCTTTTCATGAAAATTTTAGACTTTTTTGCAGCCGAAATCTTTTCATGTAAATTTTTCAACTTTTTTGAAGCAGAAATCTTTTCATGAAAATGTTCAACTTTTTTGAAGCAGAAATCTTTTAATGAAAATCTTCGACTTTTTTGAAGCCGAAATAGTTCATGAAAGTTTTCAACCTTTTTGAAGCCGAAATACTTCATGAAAATTTCTCCTTTTTTTAAAGCCAAAATCCTGTCATAAAAATTTTCAACTTTTTTGAAGCAGAAATCTTTTCATGAAAATCTTCAACTTTTTTGAAGCCGAAATCTTTTCATGAAAATTTTCAACTTTTTGAAGTAGAAATCTTTTCATGAAAATTTTCAACTTTTTTGAAGCCGAAATACTTCATGAAAATTTTCAACTTTTTTGAAGCCGAAATCTTTTCATGAAAATGTTCAACTTTTTTGAAGCCGAAATCTTTTCATGAAAATCTTAGACTTTTTTGAAGTCGAAATCTTTTCATGTAAATTTTCAACTTTTTTGAAGCAGAAATCTCTTCATGAAAATGTTCAACTATTTTGAAGCCGAAATCTTTTCATGAAAATGTTCAACTTTTTTGAAGCCGAAATCTTTTCATGAAAATGTTACATTATTTTGCAGCTGAAATACTTCATGAAAATCTTCGACTTTTTTGAAGTCGAAATAGTTCATGAAAGTTTTCAACCTTTTTGAAGATGAAATCTTTTCATGAAAATCTTCGACTTTTTTGAAGTCGAAATAGTTCATGAAAGTTTTCAACCTTTTTGAAGCCAAAATCCTGTCATGAAAATTTTCAACTTTTTTGAAGCAGAAATCTTTTCATGAAAATTTTAAACTTTTTGAAACCGAAATCTTTTCATGAAAATGTTCAACTTTTTTGAAGCCGAAATCTTTTCATGAAAATCTTCGACTTTTTTGAAGTCGAAATAGTTCATGAAAATTTTCAACTTTTTTGAAGCAGAAATCTTTTCATGAAAATCTTAGACTTTTTTGAAGTCTAAATCTTTTCATGTAAATTTTCAACTTTTTTGACGCTGAAATCTTTTCATGAAAATGTTCAACTATTTTGAAGCCGAAATCTTTTCATGAAAATGTTCAACTTTTTTGAAGCCGAAATCTTTTCATGAAAATGTTCCATTTTTTTGAAGCCGAAATACTTCATGAAAATCTTCGACTTTTTTGAAGCCGAAATAGTTCATGAAAGTTTTCAACCTTTTTGAAGCCAAAATCCTATCATGAAAATTTTCAACTTTTTTGAAGCCGAAATCTTTTCATGAAAATTTTCAACTTTTTTGAAGCAGAAATCTTTTCATGAAAATCTTAGATTTTTTTGAAGTCGAAATCTTTTCATGTAAATTTTCAACTTTTTTGAAGCCGAAATCTTTTCATGAAAATGGTCAACTTTTTTGAAGCCGAAATCTTTTCATGAAAATGGTCAACTTTTTTGAAGCCGAAATCTTTTCATGAAAATGTTCAACTTTTTTGAAGCCGAAATCTTTTCATGAAAATGTTCCATTTTTTTGCAGCCGAATTACTTCATGAAAATCTTCGACTTTTTTGAAGTCGAAATAGTTCATGAAAGTTTTCAACCTTTTTGAAGCCAAAATCCTGTCATGAAAATTTTCAACTTTTTTGAAGACGAAATACTTCATGAAAATTTTCAACTTTTTGAAACCAAAATCTTTTCTTGAAAATTTTCAATTTTTTTGAAGCCGAAATCTTTTCATGAAAATTTTCAACTTTTTGAAACCAAAATCTTTTCATGAAAATTTTCAACTTTTTTGAAGCAGAAATCTTTTCATGAAAATGTTCAACTTTTTTGAAGCCAAAATCCTGTCATGAAAATTTTCAACTTTTTTGAAGCAGAAATCTTTTCATGAAAATCTTCGACTTTTTTGAAGCCGAAATACTTGATGAAAATATTCAACTTTTTTGAAACCTAAATCTTTTCATGAAAATATTCAACTTTTTTGATGCCGAAATAGTTCATGAAAATTTTCAACTTTTTTGAAGCCGAAATCTTTTCATGAAAATTTTCAACTTTTTGGAAGCCGAAATCTTTTCATGAAAATGTTCAATTTTTTTGAAGCCGAAATAGTTCATGAAAATATTCAACTTTTTTGAAACCTAAATCTTTTCATGAAAATTTTCAACTTTTTTGAAGCCGAAATAGTTCATGAAAATATTCAACTTTTTTGAAACCTAAATCTTTTCATGAAAATATTCAACTTTTTTGATGCCGAAATAGTTCATGAAAATATTCAACTTTTTTGAAACCTAAATCTTTTCATGAAAATTTTCAACTTTTTGAAGCCGAAATCTTTTCATGAAAATTTTCAACTTTTTTGAAGCAGAAATCTTTTCATGAAAATCTTAGACTTTTTTGAAGTCGAAATCTTTTCATGTAAATTTTCAACTTTTTTGAAGCAGAAATATTTTCATGAAAATCTTAGACTTTTTTGAAGTCGAAATCTTTTCATGTAAATTTTAAACTTTTTTGAACCCGAAATCTTTTCATGAAAATGTTCAACTTTTTTGAAGCCGAAATCTTTTCATGAAAATTTTAAACTTTTTGAAGCCGAAATCTTTTCATGAAAATTTTCAACTTTTTTGGAGCCGAAATCTTTTCATGAAAATTTTCAACTTTTTGAAGTAGAAATCTTTTCATGAAAATTTTCAACTTTTTTGAAGCCGAAATACTTCATGAAAATGGTAAACTTTTTTGAAGCCGAAATCTTTTCATGAAAATGTTCAACTTTTTTGAACCCGAAATCTTTTCATGAAAATGTTCAACTTTTTTGAAGCCGAAATCTTTTCATGAAAATGTTCCATTTTTTTGAAGCCGAAATCTTTTCATGAAAATGTTCCATTTTTTTGAAGCCGAAATCTTTTCATGAAAATGTTCAACTTTTTTGAAGCCGAAATCTTTTCATGAAAATTTTCAACTTTTTGAAACCAAAATCTTTTCATGAAAATTTTCAACTTTTTTGAAGCCGAAATAGTTCATGAAAATTTTCAACTTTTTTGAAACCTAAATCTTTTCATGAAAATTTTCAACTTTTTTGATGCCGAAATAGTTCATGAAAATTTTCAACTTTTTTGAACCCGAAATCTTTTCATGAAAATTTTCAACTTTTTTGAAGCCGAAATCTTTTCATGAAAATGTTACATTATTTTGCAGCTGAAATACTTCATGAAAATCTTCGACTTTTTTGAAGTCGAAATAGTTCATGAAAGTTTTCAACCTTTTTGAAGATGAAATCTTTTCATGAAAATCTTCGACTTTTTTGAAGTCGAAATAGTTCATGAAAGTTTTCAACCTTTTTGAAGCCAAAATCCTGTCATGAAAATTTTCAACTTTTTTGAAGCAGAAATCTTTTCATGAAAATTTTAAACTTTTTGAAACCGAAATCTTTTCATGAAAATGTTCAACTTTTTTGAAGCCGAAATCTTTTCATGAAAATCTTAGACTTTTTTGAAGTCGAAATCTTTTCATGTAAATTTTCAACTTTTTTGAAGCAGAAATCTCTTCATGAAAATGTTCAACTATTTTGAAGCCGAAATCTTTTCATGAAAATGTTCAACTTTTTTGAAGCCGAAATCTTTTCATGAAAATGTTACATTATTTTGCAGCTGAAATACTTCATGAAAATCTTCGACTTTTTTGAAGTCGAAATAGTTCATGAAAGTTTTCAACCTTTTTGAAGATGAAATCTTTTCATGAAAATCTTCGACTTTTTTGAAGTCGAAATAGTTCATGAAAGTTTTCAACCTTTTTGAAGCCAAAATCCTGTCATGAAAATTTTCAACTTTTTTGAAGCAGAAATCTTTTCATGAAAATTTTAAACTTTTTGAAACCGAAATCTTTTCATGAAAATGTTCAACTTTTTTGAAGCCGAAATCTTTTCATGAAAATCTTCGACTTTTTTGAAGTCGAAATAGTTCATGAAAATTTTCAACTTTTTTGAAGCAGAAATCTTTTCATGAAAATCTTAGACTTTTTTGAAGTCTAAATCTTTTCATGTAAATTTTCAACTTTTTTGACGCTGAAATCTTTTCATGAAAATGTTCAACTATTTTGAAGCCGAAATCTTTTCATGAAAATGTTCAACTTTTTTGAAGCCGAAATCTTTTCATGAAAATGTTCCATTTTTTTGAAGCCGAAATACTTCATGAAAATCTTCGACTTTTTTGAAGCCGAAATAGTTCATGAAAGTTTTCAACCTTTTTGAAGCCAAAATCCTATCATGAAAATTTTCAACTTTTTTGAAGCCGAAATCTTTTCATGAAAATTTTCAACTTTTTTGAAGCAGAAATCTTTTCATGAAAATCTTAGATTTTTTTGAAGTCGAAATCTTTTCATGTAAATTTTCAACTTTTTTGAAGCCGAAATCTTTTCATGAAAATGGTCAACTTTTTTGAAGCCGAAATCTTTTCATGAAAATGGTCAACTTTTTTGAAGCCGAAATCTTTTCATGAAAATGTTCAACTTTTTTGAAGCCGAAATCTTTTCATGAAAATGTTCCATTTTTTTGCAGCCGAATTACTTCATGAAAATCTTCGACTTTTTTGAAGTCGAAATAGTTCATGAAAGTTTTCAACCTTTTTGAAGCCAAAATCCTGTCATGAAAATTTTCAACTTTTTTGAAGACGAAATACTTCATGAAAATTTTCAACTTTTTGAAACCAAAATCTTTTCTTGAAAATTTTCAATTTTTTTGAAGCCGAAATCTTTTCATGAAAATTTTCAACTTTTTGAAACCAAAATCTTTTCATGAAAATTTTCAACTTTTTTGAAGCAGAAATCTTTTCATGAAAATGTTCAACTTTTTTGAAGCCAAAATCCTGTCATGAAAATTTTCAACTTTTTTGAAGCAGAAATCTTTTCATGAAAATCTTCGACTTTTTTGAAGCCGAAATACTTGATGAAAATATTCAACTTTTTTGAAACCTAAATCTTTTCATGAAAATATTCAACTTTTTTGATGCCGAAATAGTTCATGAAAATTTTCAACTTTTTTGAAGCCGAAATCTTTTCATGAAAATTTTCAACTTTTTGGAAGCCGAAATCTTTTCATGAAAATGTTCAATTTTTTTGAAGCCGAAATAGTTCATGAAAATATTCAACTTTTTTGAAACCTAAATCTTTTCATGAAAATTTTCAACTTTTTTGAAGCCGAAATAGTTCATGAAAATATTCAACTTTTTTGAAACCTAAATCTTTTCATGAAAATATTCAACTTTTTTGATGCCGAAATAGTTCATGAAAATATTCAACTTTTTTGAAACCTAAATCTTTTCATGAAAATTTTCAACTTTTTGAAGCCGAAATCTTTTCATGAAAATTTTCAACTTTTTTGAAGCAGAAATCTTTTCATGAAAATCTTAGACTTTTTTGAAGTCGAAATCTTTTCATGTAAATTTTCAACTTTTTTGAAGCAGAAATATTTTCATGAAAATCTTAGACTTTTTTGAAGTCGAAATCTTTTCATGTAAATTTTAAACTTTTTTGAACCCGAAATCTTTTCATGAAAATGTTCAACTTTTTTGAAGCCGAAATCTTTTCATGAAAATTTTAAACTTTTTGAAGCCGAAATCTTTTCATGAAAATTTTCAACTTTTTTGGAGCCGAAATCTTTTCATGAAAATTTTCAACTTTTTGAAGTAGAAATCTTTTCATGAAAATTTTCAACTTTTTTGAAGCCGAAATACTTCATGAAAATGGTAAACTTTTTTGAAGCCGAAATCTTTTCATGAAAATGTTCAACTTTTTTGAACCCGAAATCTTTTCATGAAAATGTTCAACTTTTTTGAAGCCGAAATCTTTTCATGAAAATGTTCCATTTTTTTGAAGCCGAAATCTTTTCATGAAAATGTTCCATTTTTTTGAAGCCGAAATCTTTTCATGAAAATGTTCAACTTTTTTGAAGCCGAAATCTTTTCATGAAAATTTTCAACTTTTTGAAACCAAAATCTTTTCATGAAAATTTTCAACTTTTTTGAAGCCGAAATAGTTCATGAAAATTTTCAACTTTTTTGAAACCTAAATCTTTTCATGAAAATTTTCAACTTTTTTGATGCCGAAATAGTTCATGAAAATTTTCAACTTTTTTGAACCCGAAATCTTTTCATGAAAATTTTCAACTTTTTTGAAGCCGAAATCTTTTCATGAAAATCTTCGACTTTTTTGAAGTCGAAATAGTTCATGAAAATTTTCAACTTTTTTGAAGCAGAAATCTTTTCATGAAAATCTTAGACTTTTTTGAAGTCTAAATCTTTTCATGTAAATTTTCAACTTTTTTGAAGCAGAAATCTTTTCATGAAAATGTTCAACTATTTTGAAGCCGAAATCTTTTCATGATAATGTTCAACTTTTTTGAAGCCGAAATCTTT
This sequence comes from Labrus bergylta, assembly GCF_963930695.1. Classification (NCBI taxonomy): domain Eukaryota; kingdom Metazoa; phylum Chordata; class Actinopteri; order Labriformes; family Labridae; genus Labrus; species Labrus bergylta. The sequence continues at coordinate 649,852 of NC_089211.1, read as the reverse complement.
TCATGAAAATGTTCCATTTTTTTGCAGCCGAAATACTTCATGAAAATCTTCGACTTTTTTGAAGCCGAAATAGTTCATGAAAGTTTTCAACCTTTTTGAAGCCAAAATCCTGTCATGAAAATTTTCAACTTTTTGAAGCTGAAATCTTTTCATAAAAATTTTAAACTTTTTTGAAGCCGAAATCTTTTCATGAAAATGTTCAACTTTTTTGAAGCCGAAATCTTTTCATGAAAATCTTCGACTTTTTTGAAGTCGAAATAGTTCATGAAAATTTTCAACTTTTTTGAAGCAGAAATCTTTTCATGAAAATCTTAGACTTTTTTGAAGTCAAAATCTTTTCATGTAAATTTTCATCTTTTTTGAAGCATAAATCTTTTCATGAAAATTTTAGACTTTTTTGCAGCCGAAATCTTTTCATGTAAATTTTTCAACTTTTTTGAAGCAGAAATCTTTTCATGAAAATGTTCAACTTTTTTGAAGCAGAAATCTTTTAATGAAAATCTTCGACTTTTTTGAAGCCGAAATAGTTCATGAAAGTTTTCAACCTTTTTGAAGCCGAAATACTTCATGAAAATTTCTCCTTTTTTTAAAGCCAAAATCCTGTCATAAAAATTTTCAACTTTTTTGAAGCAGAAATCTTTTCATGAAAATCTTCAACTTTTTTGAAGCCGAAATCTTTTCATGAAAATTTTCAACTTTTTGAAGTAGAAATCTTTTCATGAAAATTTTCAACTTTTTTGAAGCCGAAATACTTCATGAAAATTTTCAACTTTTTTGAAGCCGAAATCTTTTCATGAAAATGTTCAACTTTTTTGAAGCCGAAATCTTTTCATGAAAATCTTAGACTTTTTTGAAGTCGAAATCTTTTCATGTAAATTTTCAACTTTTTTGAAGCAGAAATCTCTTCATGAAAATGTTCAACTATTTTGAAGCCGAAATCTTTTCATGAAAATGTTCAACTTTTTTGAAGCCGAAATCTTTTCATGAAAATGTTACATTATTTTGCAGCTGAAATACTTCATGAAAATCTTCGACTTTTTTGAAGTCGAAATAGTTCATGAAAGTTTTCAACCTTTTTGAAGATGAAATCTTTTCATGAAAATCTTCGACTTTTTTGAAGTCGAAATAGTTCATGAAAGTTTTCAACCTTTTTGAAGCCAAAATCCTGTCATGAAAATTTTCAACTTTTTTGAAGCAGAAATCTTTTCATGAAAATTTTAAACTTTTTGAAACCGAAATCTTTTCATGAAAATGTTCAACTTTTTTGAAGCCGAAATCTTTTCATGAAAATCTTCGACTTTTTTGAAGTCGAAATAGTTCATGAAAATTTTCAACTTTTTTGAAGCAGAAATCTTTTCATGAAAATCTTAGACTTTTTTGAAGTCTAAATCTTTTCATGTAAATTTTCAACTTTTTTGACGCTGAAATCTTTTCATGAAAATGTTCAACTATTTTGAAGCCGAAATCTTTTCATGAAAATGTTCAACTTTTTTGAAGCCGAAATCTTTTCATGAAAATGTTCCATTTTTTTGAAGCCGAAATACTTCATGAAAATCTTCGACTTTTTTGAAGCCGAAATAGTTCATGAAAGTTTTCAACCTTTTTGAAGCCAAAATCCTATCATGAAAATTTTCAACTTTTTTGAAGCCGAAATCTTTTCATGAAAATTTTCAACTTTTTTGAAGCAGAAATCTTTTCATGAAAATCTTAGATTTTTTTGAAGTCGAAATCTTTTCATGTAAATTTTCAACTTTTTTGAAGCCGAAATCTTTTCATGAAAATGGTCAACTTTTTTGAAGCCGAAATCTTTTCATGAAAATGGTCAACTTTTTTGAAGCCGAAATCTTTTCATGAAAATGTTCAACTTTTTTGAAGCCGAAATCTTTTCATGAAAATGTTCCATTTTTTTGCAGCCGAATTACTTCATGAAAATCTTCGACTTTTTTGAAGTCGAAATAGTTCATGAAAGTTTTCAACCTTTTTGAAGCCAAAATCCTGTCATGAAAATTTTCAACTTTTTTGAAGACGAAATACTTCATGAAAATTTTCAACTTTTTGAAACCAAAATCTTTTCTTGAAAATTTTCAATTTTTTTGAAGCCGAAATCTTTTCATGAAAATTTTCAACTTTTTGAAACCAAAATCTTTTCATGAAAATTTTCAACTTTTTTGAAGCAGAAATCTTTTCATGAAAATGTTCAACTTTTTTGAAGCCAAAATCCTGTCATGAAAATTTTCAACTTTTTTGAAGCAGAAATCTTTTCATGAAAATCTTCGACTTTTTTGAAGCCGAAATACTTGATGAAAATATTCAACTTTTTTGAAACCTAAATCTTTTCATGAAAATATTCAACTTTTTTGATGCCGAAATAGTTCATGAAAATTTTCAACTTTTTTGAAGCCGAAATCTTTTCATGAAAATTTTCAACTTTTTGGAAGCCGAAATCTTTTCATGAAAATGTTCAATTTTTTTGAAGCCGAAATAGTTCATGAAAATATTCAACTTTTTTGAAACCTAAATCTTTTCATGAAAATTTTCAACTTTTTTGAAGCCGAAATAGTTCATGAAAATATTCAACTTTTTTGAAACCTAAATCTTTTCATGAAAATATTCAACTTTTTTGATGCCGAAATAGTTCATGAAAATATTCAACTTTTTTGAAACCTAAATCTTTTCATGAAAATTTTCAACTTTTTGAAGCCGAAATCTTTTCATGAAAATTTTCAACTTTTTTGAAGCAGAAATCTTTTCATGAAAATCTTAGACTTTTTTGAAGTCGAAATCTTTTCATGTAAATTTTCAACTTTTTTGAAGCAGAAATATTTTCATGAAAATCTTAGACTTTTTTGAAGTCGAAATCTTTTCATGTAAATTTTAAACTTTTTTGAACCCGAAATCTTTTCATGAAAATGTTCAACTTTTTTGAAGCCGAAATCTTTTCATGAAAATTTTAAACTTTTTGAAGCCGAAATCTTTTCATGAAAATTTTCAACTTTTTTGGAGCCGAAATCTTTTCATGAAAATTTTCAACTTTTTGAAGTAGAAATCTTTTCATGAAAATTTTCAACTTTTTTGAAGCCGAAATACTTCATGAAAATGGTCAACTTTTTTGAAGCCGAAATCTTTTCATGAAAATGTTCAACTTTTTTGAACCCGAAATCTTTTCATGAAAATGTTCAACTTTTTTGAAGCCGAAATCTTTTCATGAAAATGTTCCATTTTTTTGAAGCCGAAATCTTTTCATGAAAATGTTCAACTTTTTTGAAGCCGAAATCTTTTCATGAAAATTTTCAACTTTTTGAAACCAAAATCTTTTCATGAAAATTTTCAACTTTTTTGAAGCCGAAATAGTTCATGAAAATTTTCAACTTTTTTGAAACCTAAATCTTTTCATGAAAATTTTCAACTTTTTTGATGCCGAAATAGTTCATGAAAATTTTCAACTTTTTTGAACCCGAAATCTTTTCATGAAAATTTTCAACTTTTTTGAAGCCGAAATCTTTTCATGAAAATCTTCGACTTTTTTGAAGTCGAAATAGTTCATGAAAATTTTCAACTTTTTTGAAGCAGAAATCTTTTCATGAAAATCTTAGACTTTTTTGAAGTCTAAATCTTTTCATGTAAATTTTCAACTTTTTTGAAGCAGAAATCTTTTCATGAAAATGTTCAACTATTTTGAAGCCGAAATCTTTTCATGATAATGTTCAACTTTTTTGAAGCCGAAATCTTTTCATGAAAATGTTCCATTTTTTTGCAGCCGAAATACTTCATGAAAATCTTCGACTTTTTTGAAGCCGAAATAGTTCATGAAAGTTTTCAACCTTTTTGAAGCCAAAATCCTGTCATGAAAATTTTCAACTTTTTGAAGCTGAAATCTTTTCATAAAAATTTTAAACTTTTTTGAAGCCGAAATCTTTTCATGAAAATGTTCAACTTTTTTGAAGCCGAAATCTTTTCATGAAAATCTTCGACTTTTTTGAAGTCGAAATAGTTCATGAAAATTTTCAACTTTTTTGAAGCAGAAATCTTTTCATGAAAATCTTAGACTTTTTTGAAGTCAAAATCTTTTCATGTAAATTTTCATCTTTTTTGAAGCATAAATCTTTTCATGAAAATTTTAGACTTTTTTGCAGCCGAAATCTTTTCATGTAAATTTTTCAACTTTTTTGAAGCAGAAATCTTTTCATGAAAATGTTCAACTTTTTTGAAGCAGAAATCTTTTAATGAAAATCTTCGACTTTTTTGAAGCCGAAATAGTTCATGAAAGTTTTCAACCTTTTTGAAGCCGAAATACTTCATGAAAATTTCTCCTTTTTTTAAAGCCAAAATCCTGTCATAAAAATTTTCAACTTTTTTGAAGCAGAAATCTTTTCATGAAAATCTTCAACTTTTTTGAAGCCGAAATCTTTTCATGAAAATTTTCAACTTTTTGAAGTAGAAATCTTTTCATGAAAATTTTCAACTTTTTTGAAGCCGAAATACTTCATGAAAATTTTCAACTTTTTTGAAGCCGAAATCTTTTCATGAAAATGTTCAACTTTTTTGAAGCCGAAATCTTTTCATGAAAATCTTAGACTTTTTTGAAGTCGAAATCTTTTCATGTAAATTTTCAACTTTTTTGAAGCAGAAATCTCTTCATGAAAATGTTCAACTATTTTGAAGCCGAAATCTTTTCATGAAAATGTTCAACTTTTTTGAAGCCGAAATCTTTTCATGAAAATGTTACATTATTTTGCAGCTGAAATACTTCATGAAAATCTTCGACTTTTTTGAAGTCGAAATAGTTCATGAAAGTTTTCAACCTTTTTGAAGATGAAATCTTTTCATGAAAATCTTCGACTTTTTTGAAGTCGAAATAGTTCATGAAAGTTTTCAACCTTTTTGAAGCCAAAATCCTGTCATGAAAATTTTCAACTTTTTTGAAGCAGAAATCTTTTCATGAAAATTTTAAACTTTTTGAAACCGAAATCTTTTCATGAAAATGTTCAACTTTTTTGAAGCCGAAATCTTTTCATGAAAATCTTCGACTTTTTTGAAGTCGAAATAGTTCATGAAAATTTTCAACTTTTTTGAAGCAGAAATCTTTTCATGAAAATCTTAGACTTTTTTGAAGTCTAAATCTTTTCATGTAAATTTTCAACTTTTTTGACGCTGAAATCTTTTCATGAAAATGTTCAACTATTTTGAAGCCGAAATCTTTTCATGAAAATGTTCAACTTTTTTGAAGCCGAAATCTTTTCATGAAAATGTTCCATTTTTTTGAAGCCGAAATACTTCATGAAAATCTTCGACTTTTTTGAAGCCGAAATAGTTCATGAAAGTTTTCAACCTTTTTGAAGCCAAAATCCTATCATGAAAATTTTCAACTTTTTTGAAGCCGAAATCTTTTCATGAAAATTTTCAACTTTTTTGAAGCAGAAATCTTTTCATGAAAATCTTAGATTTTTTTGAAGTCGAAATCTTTTCATGTAAATTTTCAACTTTTTTGAAGCCGAAATCTTTTCATGAAAATGGTCAACTTTTTTGAAGCCGAAATCTTTTCATGAAAATGGTCAACTTTTTTGAAGCCGAAATCTTTTCATGAAAATGTTCAACTTTTTTGAAGCCGAAATCTTTTCATGAAAATGTTCCATTTTTTTGCAGCCGAATTACTTCATGAAAATCTTCGACTTTTTTGAAGTCGAAATAGTTCATGAAAGTTTTCAACCTTTTTGAAGCCAAAATCCTGTCATGAAAATTTTCAACTTTTTTGAAGACGAAATACTTCATGAAAATTTTCAACTTTTTGAAACCAAAATCTTTTCTTGAAAATTTTCAATTTTTTTGAAGCCGAAATCTTTTCATGAAAATTTTCAACTTTTTGAAACCGAAATCTTTTCATGAAAATTTTCAACTTTTTTGAAGCTGAAATCTTTTCATGAAAATGGTCAACATTTTTGCAGCCGAAATCTTTTCATGAAAATGTTCAACTTTTTTGAAGCCGAGATCTTTTCATGAAAATTTTCAACTTTTTGAAGCCGAAATCTTTTCATGTAAATTTTCAACTTTTTTGAAGCAGAAATCTTTTCATGAAAATGTTCAACTTTTTTGAAGCCGAAGTCTTTTCATGAAAATGTTCAAGTTTTTTGAAGCCGAAATACTTCATGAAAATTTTCAACTTTTTTGAAGCCGAAATCTTTTCATGAAAATGTTCAACTTTTTTGAAGCCGAAATCTTTTCATGAAAATTTTCAACTTTGTGAAGCCGAAATCTTTTCATGAAAATTTTCAACTTTTTTGAAGCAGAAATCTTTTCATGAAAATCTTAGACTTTTTTGAAGTCGAAATCTTTTCATGTAAATTTTCAACTTTTTTGAAGCCGAAATCTTTTCATGAAAATGTTCAACTTTTTTGAAGCTGAAATCTTTTCATGAAAATTTTCAACTTTTTGAAGCATAAATCTTTTCATGAAAATTTTCATCTTTTTTGAAGCATAAATCTTTTCATGAAAATTTTAGACTTTTTTGAAGCAGAAATCTTTTCATGAAAATGTTCAACTTTTTTGAAGCCGAAATCTTTTCATGAAAATCTTAGACTTTTTTGAAGTCGAAATCTTTTCATGTAAATTTTCCACTTTTTTGAAGCAGAAATCTTTTCATGAAAATGTTCAACTATTTTGAAGCCGAAATTTTTTCTTGAAAATGTTCAACTTTTTTGAAGCCGAAATCTTTTCATGAAAATGTTCCATTTTTTTGAAGCCGAAATACTTCATGAAAATCTTCGACTTTTTTGAAGCCGAAATAGTTCATGAAAGTTTTCAACCTTTTTGAAGCCAAAATCCTATCATGAAAATTTTCAATTTTTTTGAAGCCGAAATCTTTTCATGAAAATTTTCAACTTTTTGAAACCGAAATCTTTTCATGAAAATTTTCAACTTTTTTGAAGCTGAAATCTTTTCATGAAAATGTTCCATTTTTTTGAAGCAGAAATACTTTATGAAAATTTTCAACTTTTTGAAGCCGAAATCTTTTCATGAAAATTTTCATTTTTTTTGAAGCATAAATCTTTTCATGAAAATTTTAGACTTTTTTGCAGCCGAAATACATCATGAAAATTTTCAACTTTTTTGAAGCCGAAATCTTTTCATGAAAATCTTTGACTTTTTTGAAGCCGAAATAGTTCATGAAAGTTTTCAACCTATTTGAAGCTGAAATCTTTTCATGAAAATTTTCAACTTTTTGAAACCAAAATCTTTTCTTGAAAATTTTCAATTTTTTTGAATCCGAAATCTTTTCATGAAAATTTTCAACTTTTTGAAACCGAAATCTTTTCATGAAAATTTTCAACTTTTTTGAAGCCGAGATCTTTTCATGAAAATTTTCAACTTTTTGAAACCGAAATCTTTTCATGAAAATTTTCAACTTTTTTGAAGCCGAAATCTTTTCATGAAAATTTTCAACTTTTTGAAGCCGAAATCTTTTCATGAAAATTTTCAACTTTTTTGAAGTCGAAATCTTTTCATGTAAATTTTCAACTTTTTTGAAGCCGAAATCTTTTCATGAAAATGTTCAACTTTTTTGAAGCTGAAATCTTTTCATGAAAATTTTCAACTTTTTGAAGCATAAATCTTTTCATGAAAATTTTTATCTTTTTTGAAGCATAAATCTTTTCATGAAAATTTTAGACTTTTTTGAAGCCGAAATCTTTTCATGAAAATTTTCAACTTTTTTGAAGCAGAAATCTTTTCATGAAAATCTTAGACTTTTTTGAAGTCGAAATCTTTTCATGTAAATTTTCAACTTTTTTGAAGCCAAAATCTTTTCATGAAAATGGTCAACTTTTTTGAAGCCGAAATCTTTTCATGAAAATTTTCAACTTTTTTGAAGCCGAAATCTTTTCATGAAAATTTTCAACTTTTTTGAAGCCGAAATCTTTTCATGAAAATGTTCAACTTTTTTGAAACCAAAATCTTTTCATGAAAATTTTCATCTTTTTGAAACCGAAATCTTTTCATGAAAATTTTCAACTTTTTAGAAGCCGAAATCTTTTCATGAAAATGGTGAACTTTTTTAAAGTCGAAATCTTTTCATGAAAATTTTCAACTTTTTGAAGCCGAAATCTTTTCATGAAAATGTTCAACTTTTTTGAAGCCGAAATCTTTTCATGAAAATTTTCAACTTTTTGAAACAGAAATCTTTTCATGAAAATTTTCAACTTTTTTTTAGCAGAAATCTTTTCATGAAAATCTTAGACTTTTTTGAAGTCGAAATCTTTTCATGTAAATTTTCAACTTTTTTGAAGCAGAAATCTGTTCATGAAAATTTTCATCTTTTTTGAAGCCGAAATAGTTCATGAAAATGTTCAACTTTTTTGAAGCTGAAATCTTTTCATGAAAATTTTCAACTTTTTTAAAGCCGAAATCTGTTCATGAAAATTTTCAACTTTTTTGAAGCCGAAATAGTTCATGAAAATGGACAACTTTTTTCAAGCAGAAATCTTTTCTTGAAAATGGTCAACTTTTTTGAAGCCGAAATCTTTTCATGAAAATTTTCAACTTTTTTGAAGCCGAAATCTTTTCATGAAAATGTTCCATTTTTTTTCAGCCGAATTACTTCATGAAAATCTTCGACTTTTTTGAAGTCGAAATAGTTCATGAAAGTTTTCAACCTTTTTGAAGCCAAAATCCTGTCATGAAAATTTTCAACTTTTTTGAAGACGAAATACTTAATGAAAATTTTCAACTTTTTTAAAGCAGAAATCTTTTCATGAAAATTTTCAACTTTTTTGAAGCCGAAATCTTTTCATGAAAATGGTCAACTTATTTGAAGCCGAAATCTTTTCATGAAAATTTTCAACTTTTTGAAGCCGAAATCTTTTCATGAAAATTTTCATCTTTTTTGAAGCATAAATCTTTTCATGAAAATTTTAGACTTTTTTGCAGCCGAAATACTTCATGAAAATTTTCAACTTTTTTGAAGCCGAAATCTTTTCATGAAAATGGTCAACTTTTTTGAAGCCGAAATCTTTTCATGAAAATTTTCAAGTTTTTTGAAGCCGAAATCTTTTCATGAAAATGTTCCATTTTTTTGAAGCCGAAATACTTCATGAAAATTTTCAACTTTTTTGAAGCCGAAATCTTTTCATGAAAATGGTCAACTTTTTTGAAGCCGAAATCTTTTCATGAAAATGTTCAAGTTTTTTGAAGCCGAAATCTTTTCAAGAAAATGTTCCATTTTTTTGAAGCCGAAATACTTCATGAAAATTTTCAACTTTTTTGAAGCCGAAATCTTTTCATGAAAATGTTCAACTTTTTTGAAGCCGAAATCTTTTCATGAAAATTTTCAACTTTTTGAAGCCGAAATCTTTTCATGAAAATTTTCAACTTTTTTGAAGTAGAAATCTTTTCATGAAAGTCATAGACTTTTTTGAAATCGAAATCTTTTCTTGTAAATTTTCAACTTTTTTGAAGCCGAAATCTTTTCATGAAAATGTTCAACTTTTTTGAAGCTGAAATCTTTTCATGAAAATTTTCAACTTTTTGAAGCATAAATCTTTTCATGAAAATTTTCATCTTTTTTGAAGCATAAATCTTTTCATGAAAATGTTAGACTTTTTTGAAGCAGAAATACTTCATGAAAATTTTCAACTTTTTTGAAGCCGAAATCCTGTCATGAAAATTTTCAACTTTTTTGAAGCCGAAATCTTTTCATGAAAATTTTCAACTTTTTTAAAGCAGAAATCTTTTCATGAAAATTTTCAACTTTTTTGATGCCGAAATAGTTCATGAAAATTTTCAACTTTTTTGAAGCAGAAATCTTTTCATGAAAATTTTCAACTTTTTGAAACCGAAATCTTTTCATGAAAATTTTCAACTTTTTTGAAGCTGAAATCTTTTCATGAAAATGTTCAACTTTTTTGAAGCCGAAATCTTTTCATGAAAATGTTCCATTTTTTTGAAGCAGAAATACTTTATGAAAATTTTCAACTTTTTTGAAGCCGAAATCTTTTCATGAAAATGTTCAACTTTTTTGAAGCCGAAATCTTTTCATGAAAATTTTCAACGTTTTGAAGCAGAAATCTTTTCATGAAAATCTTAGACTTTTTTGAAGTCGAAATCTTTTCATGTAAATTTTCAACTTTTTTGAAGCAGAAATCTTTTCATGAAAATGTTCAACTTTTTTGAAGCCGAAATCTTTTCATGAAAATGTTCAACTTTTTTGAAGCCGAAATCTTTTCATGAAAATTTTCAACGTTTTGAAACCAAAATCATTTCATGTAATTTTTCAACTTTTTTTAAGCAGAAATCTTTTCATGAAAATGTTCAACTTTTTTGAAGCCGAAATCTTTTCATGAAAATTTTCAACTTTTTTGAAGTCTAAATCTTTTTATGAAAATGTTCAACTTTTTTGAAGCCAAAATCTTTTCATGAAAATTTTTGACTTTTTTGAAGCCGAAATCTTTTAATGTAAATTTTCAACTTTTTTGAAGCCGAAATACTTCATGAAAATTTTCAACTTTTTTGAAACCTAAATCTTTTCATGAAAATTTTAACTTTTTTTAGAGCCAAGATCCTGTCATAAAAATTATTGACTTTTTTGAAGCCGAAATACTTCATGAAAATTTTCGGCTTTTGTGAAGCCGAAATCTTTTAATGTAAATTTTCAACTTTTTTGAAACCTAAATCTTTTCATGAAAATTTTCAACTTTTTTGAAGCCGAATTAGTTCATGAAAATGTTCAACTTTTTTGAAGCCGAAATCTTTTCATGAAAATGTTCAACTTTTTTGACGCCGAAATCTTTTCATGAAAATTTTCAACTTTTTTGAAGTCTAAATCTTCTCATGAAAATTTTCAACTTTTTTAAAGCAGAAATCTTTTCATGAAAATTTTCAACTTTTTTGAAGCCGATATAGTTCATGAAAATTTTCAACTTTTTTGAAGCCGAAATCTTTTCATGAAAATTTTCAACTTTTTTGAAGACGAAATCTTTTCATGAAAATTTTCAACTTTTTGAAACCGAAATCTTTTCATGAAAATGTTCCATTTTTCATGAAAATTTTCAACTTTTTGAAGCCGAAATCTTTTCATGAAAATTTTCAACTTTTTGAAACCGAAATCTTTTCATGAAAATGTTCAAGTTTTTTGAAAACGAGATCTTTTTCATGAAAATTTTCAACTTTTTGAAACCGAAATCTTTTCATGAAAATGTTCAACTTTTTTGAAACCAAAATCTTTTCAAGAAAATTTTCAACTTTTTTGAAGCCGAAATCTTTTCATGAAAATGTTCAACTTTTTTGAAGCCGAAATACTTCATGAAAATTTTAGACTTTTTTGAAGCAGAAATCTTTTCATGAAAATGTTCCATTTTTTTGAAGCCGAAATCTTTTCATGAAAATGTTCCATTTTTTTGTAGCCGAAATACTTCATGAAAATTTTCAACTTTTTTAAAGCCGAAATCTTTTCATGAAAATCTTCGACTTTTTTGAAGTCGAAATAGTTCATGACAGTTTTCAACTTTTTGAAGCTGAAATCTTTTCATGAAAATGTTCAACTTTTTGAAACCAAAATCTTTTCATGAAAATGTTCAACTTTTTTGAAGCCGAAATATTTTCATGAAAATTTTGAACTTTTTGAAGCAGAAATCTTTTCATGAAAATTTTCAACTTTTTTGAAGCAGAAATCTTTTCATGAAAATCTTAGACTTTTTTGAAGTCGAAATCTTTTCATTTAAATTTTCAACTTTTTTGAAGCCGAAATCTTTTCATGAAAATGTTCAAGTTTTTTGAAGCCGAAATCTTTTCATGAAAATGTTCAAGTTTTTTTAAGCCGAAATCTTTTCATGAAAATGTTCAAGTTTTTTGAAGCCGAAATCTTTTCATGAAAATTTTCATCTTTTTGAAGCCGAAATACTTCATGAAAATTTTCATCTTTTTTGAAGCAGAAATCTTTTCATGAAAATGTTCAACTTTTTTGAAACCAAAATCTTTTCATGAAACTTTTCAACTTTTTTGAAGCCGAAATCTTTTCATGAAAATGTTTAACTTTTTTGAAAACGAGATCTTTTTCATGAAAATTTTCAACTTTTTGAAACCGAAATCTTTTCATGAAAATGTTCAACTTTTTTGAAGCAGAAATCTTTTAATGTCAATTTTCAAGTTTTCTGAAGCCGAAATCTCTTCATGTAAATTTTCAACTATTTGAAGCCGAAATACTTCATGAAAATTCTTACCTTTTTTAAAGCCATAATCCTGTCATGAACATTTTCAACTTTTTTGAAACCGAAATCTTTTCATGAAAATGTTCAACTTTTTTGAAACCAAAATCTTTTCATGAAAATTTTCAACTTTTTTGAAGCCGAAATCTTTTCATGAAAATGTTCAACTCTTTTGAAACCAAAATCTTTTCATGAAAATTTTCAACTTTTTTGAAGCCGAAATCTTTTCATGAAAATTTTCAACTTTTTTGAAGCCGAAATCTTTTCATGAAAATGTTCCATTTTTTTGAAGCCGAAATACTTCATGAAAATTTTCAACTTTTTTGAAGCAGAAATCTTTTCATGAAAATGTTCCATTTTTTTGAAGCCGAAATCTTTTCATGAAAATGTTCCATTTTTTTGAAGCCGAAATACTTCATGAAAATTTTCAACTTTTTTAAAGCCGAAATCTTTTCATGAAAATCTTCGACTTTTTTGAAGTCGAAATAGTTCATGACAGTTTTCAACTTTTTGAAGCTGAAATCTTTTCATGAAAATTTTCAACTTTTTGAAACCAAAATCTTTTCATGAAAATGTTCAACTTTTTTGAAGCCGAAATATTTTCATGAAAATTTTGAACTTTTTGAAGCAGAAATCTTTTCATGAAAATGTTCAACTTTTTTGAAGCAGAAATCTTTTCATGAAAATGTTCAACTTTTTTGAAACCAAAATCTTTTCATGAAACTTTTCAACTTTTTTGAAGCCGAAATCTTTTCATGAAAATGTTTAACTTTTTTGAAAACGAGATCTTTTTCATGAAAATTTTCAACTTTTTGAAACCGAAATCTTTTCATGAAAATGTTCAACTTTCTTGAAGCCGAGATCTTTTCATGAAAATTTTCAACTTTTTGAAACCGAAATCTTTTCATGAAAATGGTCAACTTTTTTGAAGCCGAAATCTTTTCATGAAAATTTTCAACTTTTTTGAAGCAGAAATCTTTTCATGAAAATCTTAGACTTTTTTGAAGTCGAAATCTTTACATGTAAATTTTCAACTTTTTTGAAGCCGAAATCTTTTCATGAAAATGTTCCATTTTTTTGAAGCCGAAATACTTCATGAAAATTTTCAACTTTTTTGAAGCAGAAATCTTTTCATGAAAATGTTCAACTTTTTTGAAACCAAAATCTTTTCAAGAAAATTTTCAACTTTTTTGAAGCCGAAATCTTTTCATGAAAATGTTCAACTTTTTTGAAGCCGAAATCTTTTAATGAAAATCTTCGACTTTTTTGAAGCCAAAATCTTTTCATGAAAATGTTCAACTTTTTTGAAGCAGAAATCTTTTAATGTCAATTTTCAAGTTTTCTGAAGCCGAAATCTCTTCATGTAAATTTTCAACTATTTGAAGCCGAAATACTTCATGAAAATTCTTACCTTTTTTAAAGCCATAATCCTGTCATGAACATTTTCAACTTTTTTGAAACCGAAATCTTTTCATGAAAATGTTCAACTTTTTTGAAACCAAAATCTTTTCATGAAAATTTTCAACTTTTTTGAAGCCGAAATCTTTTCATGAAAATTTTCAACTTTTTTGAAGCCGAAATCTTTTCATGAAAATGGTCAACTTTTTTGAAGCCGAAATCTTTTCATGAAAATGTTCCATTTTTTTGAAGCCGAAATACTTCATGAAAATTTTCAACTTTTTTGAAGCAGAAATCTTTTCATGAAAATGTTCAACTTTTTTGAAACCAAAATCTTTTCAAGAAAATTTTCAACTTTTTTGAAGCCGAAATCTTTTCATGAAAATGTTCAACTTTTTTGAAGTCGAAATAGTTCATGATAGTTTTCAACCTTTTTGAAGCTGAAATCTTTTCATGAAAATTTTCAACTTTTTGAAACCAAAATCTTTTCATGAAAATGTTCAACTTTTTTGAAGCCGAAATCTTTTCATGAAAATTTTGAACTTTTTGAAACCGAAATCTTTTCATGAAAATTTTCAACTTTTTTGAAGTTGAAATCTTTTCATGAAAATTTTCAACTTTTTTGAAGTTGAAATCTTTTCATGAAAATGGTCAACTTTTTTGAAGCCGAAATCTTTTCATGAAAATGTTCAACTTTTTTGAAGCCGAAATCTTTTAATGAAAATCTTCGACTTTTTTGAAGCCAAAATCTTTTCATGAAAATGTTCAACTTTTTTGAAGCAGAAATCTTTTATTGTCAATTTTCAAGTTTTCTGAAGCCGAAATCTCTTCATGTAAATTTTCAACTATTTGAAGCCGAAATACTTCATGAAAATTCTTACCTTTTTTAAAGCCATAATCCTGTCATGAACATTTTCAACTTTTTTGAAGCCGAAATCTTTTCATGAAAATTTTCAACTTTTTTAAAGCCGAAATCTTTTCATGAAAATTTTCAACTTTTTTAAAGCCGAAATCTTTTCATGAAAATCTTCGACTTTTTTGAAGTCGAAATAGTTCATGATAGTTTTCAACCTTTTTGAAGCTGAAATCTTTTCATGAAAATTTTCAACTTTTTGAAACCAAAATATTTTCATGAAAATGTTCAACTTTTTTGAAGCCGAAATCTTTTCATGAAAATTTTCAACTTTTTGAAACCGAAATCTTTTCATGAAAATTTTCAACTTTTCTGAAGTTGAAATCTTTTCATGAAAATTTTAAACTTTTTTTAAGTTGAAATCTTTTCATGAAAATGGTCAACTTTTTTGAAGCCGAAATCTATTCATGAAAATTTTCAACTTTTCTGAAGTTGAAATCTTTTCATGAAAATTTTCAACTTTTTTGAAGTTGAAATCTTTTCATGAAAATGGTCAACTTTTTTGAAGCCGAAATCTTTTCATGAAAATGTTCAACTTTTTTGAAGCCAAAATATTTTCATGAAAATTTTGAACTTTTTGAAGCAGAAATCTTTTCATGAAAATCTTAGACTTTTTTGAAGTCGAAATCTTTTCATGTAAATTTTCAACTTTTTTGAAGCAGAAATCTTTTCATGAAAATGTTCAACTTTTTTGAAGCCGAAATCTTTTCATGAAAATGTTCAACTTTTTTGAAGCCAAAATCTTTTCATGAAAATGTTCAACTTTTTTGAAGCCGAAATATTTTCATGAAAATTTTGAACTTTTTGAAGCAGAAATCTTTTCATGAAAATCTTAGACTTTTTTGAAGTCGAAATCTTTTCATGTAAATTTTCAACTTTTTTGAAGCAGAAATCTTTTCATGAAAATGTTCAACTTTTTTGAAGCCGAAATCTTTTCATGAAAATGTTCAACTTTTTTGAAGCCAAAATCTTTTCATGAAAATGTTCCATTTTTTTGAAGCCGAAATACTTCATGAAAATTTTCAACTTTTTTGAAGCCGAAATCTTTTCATGAAAATCTTCGACTTTTTTGACGTCGAAATAGTTCATGAAAGTTTTCAACCTTTTTGAAGCTGAAATCTTTTCATGTATTTTTTCAACTTTTTTGAAGCAGAAATCTTTTCATGAAAATGTTCAATTTTTTTGAAGCCGAAATCTTTTCATGAAAATGTTCCATTTTTTTGAAGCCGAAATACTTCATGAAAATTTTCAACTTTTTTAAAGCCGAAATCTTTTCATGAAAATCTTCGACTTTTTTGAAGTCGAAATAGTTCATGACAGTTTTCAACTTTTTGAAGCTGAAATCTTTTCATGAAAATTTTCAACTTTTTGAAACCAAAATCTTTTCATGAAAATGTTCAACTTTTTTGAAGCCGAAATATTTTCATGAAAATTTTGAACTTTTTGAAGCAGAAATCTTTTCATGAAAATGTTCAACTTTTTTGAAGCAGAAATCTTTTCATGAAAATGTTCAACTTTTTTGAAACCAAAATCTTTTCATGAAACTTTTCAACTTTTTTGAAGCCGAAATCTTTTCATGAAAATGTTTAACTTTTTTGAAAACGAGATCTTTTTCATGAAAATTTTCAACTTTTTGAAACCGAAATCTTTTCATGAAAATGTTCAACTTTCTTGAAGCCGAGATCTTTTCATGAAAATTTTCAACTTTTTGAAACCGAAATCTTTTCATGAAAATGGTCAACTTTTTTGAAGCCGAAATCTTTTCATGAAAATTTTCAACTTTTTTGAAGCAGAAATCTTTTCATGAAAATGTTCCATTTTTTTGAAGCCGAAATACTTCATGAAAATTTTCAACTTTTTTGAAGCAGAAATCTTTTCATGAAAATGTTCAACTTTTTTGAAACCAAAATCTTTTCAAGAAAATTTTCAACTTTTTTGAAGCCGAAATCTTTTCATGAAAATGTTCAACTTTTTTGAAGCCGAAATCTTTTAATGAAAATCTTCGACTTTTTTGAAGCCAAAATCTTTTCATGAAAATGTTCAACTTTTTTGAAGCAGAAATCTTTTAATGTCAATTTTCAAGTTTTCTGAAGCCGAAATCTCTTCATGTAAATTTTCAACTATTTGAAGCCGAAATACTTCATGAAAATTCTTACCTTTTTTAAAGCCATAATCCTGTCATGAACATTTTCAACTTTTTTGAAACCGAAATCTTTTCATGAAAATGTTCAACTTTTTTGAAACCAAAATCTTTTCATGAAAATTTTCAACTTTTTTGAAGCCGAAATCTTTTCATGAAAATTTTCAACTTTTTTGAAGCCGAAATCTTTTCATGAAAATGGTCAACTTTTTTGAAGCCGAAATCTTTTCATGAAAATGTTCCATTTTTTTGAAGCCGAAATACTTCATGAAAATTTTCAACTTTTTTGAAGCAGAAATCTTTTCATGAAAATGTTCAACTTTTTTGAAACCAAAATCTTTTCAAGAAAATTTTCAACTTTTTTGAAGCCGAAATCTTTTCATGAAAATGTTCAACTTTTTTGAAGTCGAAATAGTTCATGATAGTTTTCAACCTTTTTGAAGCTGAAATCTTTTCATGAAAATTTTCAACTTTTTGAAACCAAAATCTTTTCATGAAAATGTTCAACTTTTTTGAAGCCGAAATCTTTTCATGAAAATTTTGAACTTTTTGAAACCGAAATCTTTTCATGAAAATTTTCAACTTTTTTGAAGTTGAAATCTTTTCATGAAAATTTTCAACTTTTTTGAAGTTGAAATCTTTTCATGAAAATGGTCAACTTTTTTGAAGCCGAAATCTTTTCATGAAAATGTTCAACTTTTTTGAAGCCGAAATCTTTTAATGAAAATCTTCGACTTTTTTGAAGCCAAAATCTTTTCATGAAAATGTTCAACTTTTTTGAAGCAGAAATCTTTTATTGTCAATTTTCAAGTTTTCTGAAGCCGAAATCTCTTCATGTAAATTTTCAACTATTTGAAGCCGAAATACTTCATGAAAATTCTTACCTTTTTTAAAGCCATAATCCTGTCATGAACATTTTCAACTTTTTTGAAGCCGAAATCTTTTCATGAAAATTTTCAACTTTTTTAAAGCCGAAATCTTTTCATGAAAATTTTCAACTTTTTTAAAGCCGAAATCTTTTCATGAAAATCTTCGACTTTTTTGAAGTCGAAATAGTTCATGATAGTTTTCAACCTTTTTGAAGCTGAAATCTTTTCATGAAAATTTTCAACTTTTTGAAACCAAAATATTTTCATGAAAATGTTCAACTTTTTTGAAGCCGAAATCTTTTCATGAAAATTTTCAACTTTTTGAAACCGAAATCTTTTCATGAAAATTTTCAACTTTTCTGAAGTTGAAATCTTTTCATGAAAATTTTAAACTTTTTTTAAGTTGAAATCTTTTCATGAAAATGGTCAACTTTTTTGAAGCCTAAATCTATTCATGAAAATTTTCAACTTTTCTGAAGTTGAAATCTTTTCATGAAAATTTTCAACTTTTTTGAAGTTGAAATCTTTTCATGAAAATGGTCAACTTTTTTGAAGCCGAAATCTTTTCATGAAAATGTTCAACTTTTTTGAAGCCAAAATATTATCATGAAAATGTTCAACTTTTTTGAAGCCAAAATCTTTTCATGAAAATGTTCAACTTTTTTGAAGCCGAAATATTTTCATGAAAATTTTGAACTTTTTGAAGCAGAAATCTTTTCATGAAAATCTTAGACTTTTTTGAAGTCGAAATCTTTTCATGTAAATTTTCAACTTTTTTGAAGCAGAAATCTTTTCATGAAAATGTTCAACTTTTTTGAAGCCGAAATCTTTTCATGAAAATGTTCAACTTTTTTGAAGCCAAAATCTTTTCATGAAAATGTTCCATTTTTTTGAAGCCGAAATACTTCATGAAAATTTTCAACTTTTTTGAAGCCGAAATCTTTTCATGAAAATCTTCGACTTTTTTGACGTCGAAATAGTTCATGAAAGTTTTCAACCTTTTTGAAGCTGAAATCTTTTCATGTATTTTTTCAACTTTTTTGAAGCAGAAATCTTTTCATGAAAATGTTCAATTTTTTTGAAGCCGAAATACTTCATGAAAATTTTCAACTTTTTTGAAGCCGAAATCTTTTCATGAAAATGTTCAACTTTTTTGAAGCCGAAATCTTTTCATGAAAATTTTCAACTTTTTTGAAGCCAAAATCCTGTCATGAAAATTTTCAACTTTTTTGAAGCAGAAATCTTTTCATGAAAATCTTCGACTTTTTTGGAGCCGAAATACTTGATGAAAATATTCAACTTTTTTGAAGTCTAAATCCTTTCATGAAAATTTTCAACTTTTTTGATGCCGAAATAGTTCATGAAAATTTTCAACTTTTTTGAAACCTAAATCTTTTCATGAAAATTTTCAACTTTTTTGATGCCGAAATAGTTCATGAAAATTTTCAACTTTTTTGAAGCCGAAATCTTTTCATGAAAATGTTCAACTTTTTTGATGCCGAAATCTTTTCATGAAAATTTTCAACTTTTTGAAGCCGAAATCTTTTCATGAAAATTTTCATCTTTTTTGAAACATAAATCTTTTCATGAAAATTTTAGACTTTTTTGTAGTCGAAAAACTTCATGAAAATTTTTCAACTTTTTTGAAGCCGAAATCTTTTCATGAAAATGTTCCATTTTTTTGAAGCCGAAATACTTCATGAAAATTTTCAACTTTTTTAAAGCCGAAATCTTTTCATGAAAATCTTCGACTTTTTTGAAGTCGAAATAGTTCATGACAGTTTTCAACCTTTTTGAAGCTGAAATCTTTTCATGAAAATTTTCAACTTTTTGAAACCAAAATCTTTTCATGAAAATGTTCAACTTTTTTGAAGCCGAAATCTTTTCATGAAAATGTTCAACTTTTTTGAAGCCGAAATATTTTCATGAAAATTTTCAACTTTTTGAAGCAGAAATCTTTTCATGAAAATTTTCAACTTTTTTGAAGCAGAAATCTTTTCATGAAAATCTTCGACTTTTTTGACGTCGAAATAGTTCATGAAAGTTTTCAACCTTTTTGAAGCTGAAATCTTTTCATGTATTTTTTCAACTTTTTTGAAGCAGAAATCTTTTCATGAAAATGTTCCATTTTTTTGAAGCCGAAATACTTCATGAAAATTTTCAACTTTTTTGAAGCCGAAATCTTTTCATGAAAATGTTCAACTTTTTTGAAGCCGAAATCTTTTCATGAAAATTTTCAACTTTTTTGAAGCCAAAATCCTGTCATGAAAATTTTCAACTTTTTTGAAGCAGAAATCTTTTCATGAAAATTTTCAACTTTTTTGAAGCAGAAATCTTTTCATGAAAATCTTCGACTTTTTTGGAGCCGAAATACTTGATGAAAATATTCAACTTTTTTGAAGTCTAAATCCTTTCATGAAAATTTTCAACTTTTTTGATGCCGAAATAGTTCATGAAAATTTTCAACTTTTTTGAAACCTAAATCTTTTCATGAAAATTTTCAACTTTTTTGATGCCGAAATAGTTCATGAAAATTTTCAACTTTTTTGAAGCCGAAATCTTTTCATGAAAATGTTCAACTTTTTTGATGCCGAAATCTTTTCATGAAAATTTTCAACTTTTTGAAGCCGAAATCTTTTCATGAAAATTTTCATCTTTTTTGAAACATAAATCTTTTCATGAAAATCTTCGACTTTTTTGAAGTCGAAATAGTTCATGACAGTTTTCAACCTTTTTGAAGCTGAAATCTTTTCATGAAAATTTTCAACTTTTTGAAACCAAAATCTTTTCATGAAAATGTTCAACTTTTTTGAAGCCGAAATCTTTTCATGAAAATGTTCAACTTTTTTGAAGCCGAAATATTTTCATGAAAATTTTCAACTTTTTGAAGCAGAAATCTTCTCATGAAAATTTTCAACTTTTTTGAAGCAGAAATCTTTTCATGAAAATCTTAGACTTTTTTGAAGTCGAAATCTTTTCGTGTAAATTTTCAACTTTTTTGAAGCCGAAATCTTTTCATGAAAATGTTCAAGTTTTTTGAAGCCGAAATCTTTTCATGAAAATGTTCAAGTTTTTTGAAGCCGAAATCTTTTCATGAAAATGTTCAAGTTTTTTGAAGCCGAAATCTTTTCATGAAAATTTTCAACTTTTTGAAGCCGAAATACTTCATGAAAATTTTCAACTTTTTTGAAGCAGAAATCTTTTCATGAAAATGTTCGACTTTTTTGAAACCAAAATCTTTTCATGAAAATTTTCAACTTTTTTGAAGCCGAAATCTTTTCATGAAAATGTTCAACTTTCTTGAAGCCGAGATCTTTTCATGAAAATTTTCAACTTTTTTGAAGCCGAAATCTTTTCATGAAAATTTTCAACTTTTTTGAAGCAGAAATCTTTTCATGAAAATGTTCCATTTTTTTGAAGCCGAAATACTTCATGAAAATTTTCAACTTTCTGAAGCAGAAATCTTTTCATGAAAATGTTCAACTTTTTTGAAACCAAAATCTTTTCATGAAACTTTTCAACTTTTTTGAAGCCGAAATCTTTTCATGAAAATGTTCAACTTTTTTGAAAACGAGATCTTTTTCATGAAAATTTTCAACTTTTTGAAACCGAAATCTTTTCATGAAAATGTTCAACTTTATTGAAGCCGAGATCTTTTCATGAAAATTTTCAACTTTTTGAAACCGGAATCTTTTCATGAAAATTTTCAACTTTTTTGAAGCCGAAATCTTTTCATGAAAATGGTCAACTTTTTTGAAGCCGAAATCTTTTCATGAAAATTTTCAACTTTTTTGAAGCAGAAATCTTTTCATGAAAATCTTAGACTTTTTTGAAGTCGAAATCTTTACATGTAAATTTTCAACTTTTTTGAAGCCGAAATCTTTTCATGAAAATGGTCCATTTTTTTGAAGCCGAAATACTTCATGAAAATTTTCAACTTTTTTGAAGCAGAAATCTTTTCATGAAAATGTTCAACTTTTTTGAAACCAAAATCTTTTCAAGAAAATTTTCAACTTTTTTGAAGCCGAAATCTTTTCATGAAAATTTTCAACTTTTTTAAAGCCGAAATCTTTTCATGAAAATCTTCGACTTTTTTGAAGTCGAAATAGTTCATGATAGTTTTCAACCTTTTTGAAGCTGAAATCTTTTCATGAAAATTTTCAACTTTTTGAAACCAAAATCTTTTCATGAAAATGTTCAACTTTTTTGAAGCCGAAATCTTTTCATGAAAATTTTCACCTTTTTGAAACCGAAATCTTTTCATGAAAATTTTCAACTTTTTTGAAGTTGAAATCTTTTCATGAAAATGGTCAACTTTTTTGAAGCCGAAATCTTTTCATGAAAATGTTCAACTTTTTTGAAGCCGAAATGTTTTCATGAAAATTTTCAACTTTTTGAAGCAGAAATCTTTTCATGAAAATTTTCAACTTTTTTGAAACAGAAATCTTTTCATGAAAATCTTAGACTTTTTTGAAGTCGAAATCTTTTCATGTAAATGTTCTACTTTTTTGAAGCAGAAATCTTTTCATGAAAATGTTCAACTTTTTTGAAGCCGAAATCTTTTCATGAAAATGTTCAACTTTTTTGAAGCTGAAATCTTTTCATGAAAATGTTCCATTTTTTTGAAGCCGAAATACTTCAAGAAAATTTTCAACTTTTTTGAAGCAGAAATCTTTTCATGAAAATGTTCAACTTTTTTGAAGCCGAAATACTTCATGAAAATTTTCAACTTTTTTGAAGCAGAAATCTTTTCATGAAAATGTTCAACTTTTTTGAAGCCGAAATCCTTTCATGAAAATTTTCAACTTTTTTGATGCCGAAATAGTTCATGAAAATTTTCAACTTTTTTGAAGCAGAAATCTTTTCATGAAAATGTTCAACTTTTTTGAAGCCGAAATACTTCATGAAAATTTTCAACTTTTTTGAAGCAGAAATCTTTTCATGAAAATGTTCAACTTTTTTGAAGCCGAAATCCTTTCATGAAAATTTTCAACTTTTTTGATGCCGAAATAGTTCATGAAAATTTTCAACTTTTTTGAAGCCGAAATCTTTTCATGAAAATGTTCAACTTTTTTGAAACCAAAATCTTTTCATGAAACTTTTCAACTTTTTTGAAGCCGAAATCTTTTCATGAAAATGTTCAACTTTTTTGAAAACGAGATCTTTTTCATGAAAATTTTCAACTTTTTGAAACCGAAATCTTTTCATGAAAATGTTCAACTTTATTGAAGCCGAGATCTTTTCATGAAAATTTTCAACTTTTTGAAACCGGAATCTTTTCATGAAAATTTTCAACTTTTTTGAAGCCGAAATCTTTTCATGAAAATGGTCAACTTTTTTGAAGCCGAAATCTTTTCATGAAAATTTTCAACTTTTTTGAAGCAGAAATCTTTTCATGAAAATCTTAGACTTTTTTGAAGTCGAAATCTTTACATGTAAATTTTAAACTTTTTTGAAGCCGAAATCTTTTCATGAAAATGGTCCATTTTTTTGAAGCCGAAATACTTCATGAAAATTTTCAACTTTTTTGAAGCAGAAATCTTTTCATGAAAATGTTCAACTTTTTTGAAACCAAAATCTTTTCAAGAAAATTTTTAACTTTTTTGAAGCCGAAATCTTTTCATGAAAATTTTCAACTTTTTTAAAGCCGAAATCTTTTCATGAAAATCTTCGACTTTTTTGAAGTCGAAATAGTTCATGATAGTTTTCAACCTTTTTGAAGCTGAAATCTTTTCATGAAAATTTTCAACTTTTTGAAACCAAAATCTTTTCATGAAAATGTTCAACTTTTTTGAAGCCGAAATCTTTTCATGAAAATTTTCAAATTTTTGAAACCGAAATCTTTTCATGAAAATTTTCAACTTTTTTGAAGTTGAAATCTTTTCATGAAAATGGTCAACTTTTTTGAAGCCGAAATCTTTTCATGAAAATGTTCAACTTTTTTGAAGTCGAAATGTTTTCATGAAAATTTTCAACTTTTTGAAGCAGAAATCTTTTCATGAAAATTTTCAACTTTTTTGAAACCTAAATCTTTTCATGAAAATTTTCAACTTTTTTGATGCCGAAATAGTTCCTGAAAATTTTCAACTTTTTTGAAGCCGAAATCTTTTCATGAAAATGTTCAACTTTTTTGAGGCCGAAATCTTTTCATGAAAATGTTCCATTTTTTTGAAGCCGAAATACTTCATAAAAATCTTCAACTTTTTTGAAGCCGAAATCTTTTCATGAAAATGTTCAACTTTTTTGAAGCAGAAATCTTTTCATGAAAATGTTCAACTTTTTTGAAGCAGAAATCTTTTCATGAAAATGTTCCATTTTTTTGAAGCAGAAATACTTCATGAAAATTTTCAACTTTTTTGAAGCCGAAATCTTTTTATGAAAATGTTCAACTTTTTTGAAGCCGAAATCTTTTCATGAAAATTTTCAACTTTTTGAAACCAAAATCTTTTTATGAAAATTTTCAACTTTTTTGAAGCCGAAATCTTTTCATGAAAATTTTCAACTTTTTGAAACCAAAATCTTTTCATGTAAATTTTCAACTTTTTTGAAGCAGAAATCTTTTCATGAAAATGTTCAACTTTTTTGAAGCCGAAATCTGTTCATGAAAATGTTACATTTTTTTAAAGCCGAAATACTTCATGAAAATTTTCAACTTTTTTGAAGCCGAAATCTTTTCATGAAAATTTTAGACTTTTTTGAAGCAGAAATCTTTTCATGAAAATGTTACATTTTTTTGAAGCCGAAATACTTCATGAAAATTTTGAACTTTTTTGAAGCCGAAATCTTTTCATGAAAATTTTCAACTTTTTTGAAACAAAAATCTTTTCATGAAAATTTTCAACTTTTTTGATGCCGAAATAGTTCATGAAAATTTTCAACTTTTTTGAAGCCGAAATCTTTTCATGAAAATTTTCAACTTTTTTGAAGCCGAAATCTTTTCATGAAAATGTTCAACTTTTTTGATGCCGAAATCTTTTCATGAAAATTTTCAACTTTTTGAAGCCCAAATCTTTTCATGATAATTTTCATCTTTTTTGAAACATAAATCTTTTCATGAAAATTTTAGACTTTTTTGTAGTCGAAATACTTCATGAAAATTTTCAACTTTTTTAAAGCCGAAATCTTTTCATGAAAATTTTCATCTTTTTTGAAGCATAAATCTTTTCATGAAAATTTTAGACTTTTTTGCAGCCGAAATCTTTTCATGAAAATCTTCGACTTTTTTGAAGTCGAAATAGTTCATGAAAGTTTTCAACCTTTTTGAAGCTGAAATCTTTGCATGAAAATTTTCAACTTTTTTAAACCAAAATCTTTTCATGAAAATTTTCAATTTTTTTAAAGCCGAAATCTTTTCATGAAAATTTTCAACTTTTTTGAAGCCGAAATTTTTTCATGAAAATTTTCAACTTTTTTGAAGCCGAGATCTTTTCATGAAAATGGTCAACTTTTTTGAAGCCAAAATACCTTCATGAAAATTTTCAACTTTTTTGAAGCCAAAATACCTTCATGAAAATTTTCAACTTTTTTGAAGTCGAAATCTTTTCATGTAAATTTTCAACTTTTTTGAAGCAGAAATCTTTTCATGAAAATGTTCAACTTTTTTGAAGCCGAAATCTTTTCATGAAAATGTTCCATTTTTTTGAAGCCGAAATACTTCATGAAAATTTTCAACTTTTTTGAAGCCGAAATCTTTTCATGAAAATTTTCAACTTTTTTGAAGCCGAAATCTTTTCATGAAAATTTTCAACTTTTTGAAGCCGAAATCTTTTCATGAAAATTTTCAACTTTTTTGAAGCCGAAATCTTTTCATGAAAATTTTCAACTTTTTGAAACCAAAATCTTTTCATGAAAATTTTCAACTTTTTTGAAGCAGAAATCTTTTCATGAAAATGTTCAACTTTTTGAAGCCGAAATCTTTTCATGAAAATTTTCATCTTTTTTGAAAACGAAATCTTTTCATGAAAATTTTCAACTTTTTGAAATCGAAATCTTTTCATGAAAATTTTCAACTTTTTTGAAGCTGAAATCTTTTCATGAAAATGGTCAACTTTTTTGAAGCCGAAATCTTTTCATGAAAATGTTCAACTTTTTTGAAGCCGAGATCTTTTCATGAAAATTTTCAACTTTTTGAAACCGAAATCTTTTCATGAAAATGTTCAACTTTTTTGAAGCCGAGATCTTTTCATGAAAATTTTCAACTTTTTTGAAGCCGAAATCTTTTCATGAAAATCTTAGACTTTTTTGAAGTCGAAATCTTTTCATGAAAATGGTCAACTTTTTTGAAGCCGAAATCTTTTCATGAAAATCTTCGACTTTTTTGAATTCGAAATAGTTCATGAAAGTTTTCAACTTTTGAAGCCGAAATCTTTTCATTAAAATTTTCATCTTTTTTGAAGCCGAAATCTTTTCATGAAAATCTTCGACTTTTTTGAAGTCGAAATAGTTCATGAAAGTTTTCAACCTTTTTGAAGCTGTTATCTTTTCATGAAAATTTTCAACTTTTTGAAACCAAAAAATTTCCATGAAAATGTTCAACTTTTTGAAACCAAAATCTTTTCATGAAAATTTTCAACTTTTTGAAACCAAAATCTTTTCATGAAAATTTTCAACTTTTTTGAAGCAGAAATCTTTTCATGAAAATTTTCAACTTTTTTGAAGCCGAAATCTTTTCATGAAAATGTTCAACTTTTTGAAGCCGAAATCTTTTCATGAAAATGTTCAACTTTTTTGAAGCCGAAATCTTTTCATGAAAATGGTCAACTTTTTTGAAGCCGAAATCTTTTCATGAAAATGTTCAACTTTTTTGAAGCCGAGATCTTTTCATGAAAATGTTCAACTTTTTTAAAGCTGAAATCTTTTCATGAAAATGGTCAACTTTTTTGAAGCCGAAATCTTTTCATGAAAATGTTCAACTTTTTTGAAGCCGAGATCTTTTCATGAAAATTTTCAACTTTTTGAAACCGAAATCTTTTCATGAAAATTTTCAACTTTTTTGAAGCCGAAATCTTTTCATGAAAATGGTCAACTTTTTTGAAGCCGAAATCTTTTCATGAAAATTTTCAACTTTTTGAAGCAGAAATCTTTTCATGAAAATCTTAGACTTTTTTGAAGTCGAAATCTTTTCATGAAAATGTTCCATTTTTTTGAAGCCGAAATACTTCATGAAAATGTTCAACTTTTTTGAAGCCGAAATCTTTTCATGAAAATGTTCAACTTTTTTGAAGCCGAAATCTTTTCATGAAAATGGTCAACTTTTTTGAAGCCGAAATCTTTTCATGAAAATGTTCAACTTTTTTGAAGCCGAGATCTTTTCATGAAAATGTTCAACTTTTTTAAAGCTGAAATCTTTTCATGAAAATGGTCAACTTTTTTGAAGCCGAAATCTTTTCATGAAAATGTTCAACTTTTTTGAAGCCGAGATCTTTTCATGAAAATTTTCAACTTTTTGAAACCGAAATCTTTTCATGAAAATTTTCAACTTTTTTGAAGCCGAAATCTTTTCATGAAAATGGTCAACTTTTTTGAAGCCGAAATCTTTTCATGAAAATGTTCAACTTTTTTGAAGTCGAAATCTTTTCATGAAAATGTTACATTTTTTTGAAGCCGAAATACTTCATGAAAATTTTCAACTTTTTTGAAGCCGAAATCTTTTCATGAAAATTTTCAACTTTTTTGAAACAGAAATCTTTTCATGAAAATTTTCAACTTTTTTGATGCCGAAATAGTTCATGAAAATTTTCAACTTTTTTGAAGCCGAAATCTTTTCATGAAAATTTTCAACTTTTTTGAAGCCGAAATCTTTTCATGAAAATGTTCAACTTTTTTGATGCCGAAATCTTTTCATGAAAATTTTCAACTTTTTGAAGCCCAAATCTTTTCATGATAATTTTCATCTTTTTTGAAACTGAAATCTTTTCATGAAAATTTTCAACTTTTTTGAAGCTGAAATCTTTTCATGAAAATGGTCAACTTTTTTGAAGCCGAAATCTTTTCATGAAAATGTTCAACTTTTTTGAAGCCGAGATCTTTTCATGAAAATGTTCAACTTTTTTAAAGCTGAAATCTTTTCATGAAAATGGTCAACTTTTTTGAAGCCGAAATCTTTTCATGAAAATGTTCAACTTTTTTGAAGCCGAGATCTTTTCATGAAAATTTTCAACTTTTTGAAACCGAAATCTTTTCATGAAAATTTTCAACTTTTTTGAAGCCGAAATCTTTTCATGAAAATGGTCAACTTTTTTGAAGCCGAAATCTTTTCATGAAAATTTTCAACTTTTTGAAGCAGAAATCTTTTCATGAAAATCTTAGACTTTTTTGAAGTCGAAATCTTTTCATGAAAATGTTCAACTTTTTTGAAGCCGAAATCTTTTCATGAAAATGTTCCATTTTTTTGAAGCCGAAATACTTCATGAAAATGTTCAACTTTTTTGAAGCCGAAATCTTTTCATGAAAATGTTCAACTTTTTTGAAGCCGAAATCTTTTCATGAAAATGGTCAACTTTTTTGAAGCCGAAATCTTTTCATGAAAATGTTCAACTTTTTTGAAGCCGAGATCTTTTCATGAAAATGTTCAACTTTTTTAAAGCTGAAATCTTTTCATGAAAATGGTCAACTTTTTTGAAGCCGAAATCTTTTCATGAAAATGTTCAACTTTTTTGAAGCCGAGATCTTTTCATGAAAATTTTCAACTTTTTGAAACCGAAATCTTTTCATGAAAATTTTCAACTTTTTTGAAGCCGAAATCTTTTCATGAAAATGGTCAACTTTTTTGAAGCCGAAATCTTTTCATGAAAATGTTCAACTTTTTTGAAGCAGAAATCTTTTCATGAAAATGTTACATTTTTTTGAAGCCGAAATACTTCATGAAAATTTTCAACTTTTTTGAAGCCGAAATCTTTTCATGAAAATTTTCAACTTTTTTGAAACAGAAATCTTTTCATGAAAATTTTCAACTTTTTTGATGCCGAAATAGTTCATGAAAATTTTCAACTTTTTTGAAGCCGAAATCTTTTCATGAAAATTTTCAACTTTTTTGAAGCCGAAATCTTTTCATGAAAATGTTCAACTTTTTTGATGCCGAAATCTTTTCATGAAAATTTTCAACTTTTTGAAGCCCAAATCTTTTCATGATAATTTTCATCTTTTTTGAAACATAAATCTTTTCATGAAAATTTTAGACTTTTTTGTAGTCGAAATACTTCATGAAAATTTTCAACTTTTTTAAAGCCGAAATCTTTTCATGAAAATTTTCATCTTTTTTGAAGCATAAATCTTTTCATGAAAATTTTAGACTTTTTTGCAGCCGAAATCTTTTCATGAAAATCTTCGACTTTTTTGAAGTCGAAATAGTTCATGAAAGTTTTCAACCTTTTTGAAGCCGAAATCTTTTCATGAAAATTTTCAACTTTTTTGAAGCCGAAATTTTTTCATGAAAATTTTCAACTTTTTTGAAGCCGAGATTTTTTCATGAAAATGGTCAACTTTTTTGAAGCCAAAATACCTTCATGAAAATTTTCAACTTTTTTGAAGCCAAAATACCTTCATGAAAATTTTCAACTTTTTTGAAGTCGAAATCTTTTCATGTAAATTTTCAACTTTTTTGAAGCAGAAATCTTTTCATGAAAATGTTCAACTTTTTTGAAGCCGAAATCTTTTCATGAAAATGTTCCATTTTTTTGAAGCCGAAATACTTCATGAAAATTTTCAACTTTTTTGAAGCCGAAATCTTTTCATGAAAATTTTCAACTTTTTTGAAGCAGAAATCTTTTCATGAAAATCTTAGACTTTTTTGAAGTCGAAATCTTTTCATGTAAATTTTCAACTTTTTTGAAGCAGAAATCTTTTCATGAAAATTTTCAACTTTTTTGAAGCCGAAATCTTTTCATGAAAATGTTCAAGTTTTTGAAACCGAAATCTTTTCATGAAAATGTTCAACTTTTTTGAGGCCGAAATCTTTTCATGAAAATGTTCCATTTTTTTGAAGCCGAAATACTTCATGAAAATTTTCAACTTTTTTGAAGCCGAAATCTTTTCATGAAAATGTTCAACTTTTTTGAAGCAGAAATCTTTTCATGAAAATGTTACATTTTTTTGAAGCCGAAATACTTCATGAAAATTTTCAACTTTTTTGAAGCCGAAATCTTTTCATGAAAATTTTCAACTTTTTTGAAACAGAAATCTTTTCATGAAAATTTTCAACATTTTTGATGCCGAAATAGTTCATGAAAATTTTCGACTTTGTTGAAGCCGAAATACTTCATGAAAATTTTCAACTTCTTTGAAACCTAAATCTTTTCATGAAAATTTTCAACTTTTTTGATGCCGAAATAGTTCATGAAAATTTTCAACTTTTTTGAAGCCGAAATCTTTTCATGAAAATTTTCAACTTTTTTGAAGCCGAAATCTTTTCATGAAAATGTTCAACTTTTTTGATGCCGAAATCTTTTCATGAAAATTTTCAACTTTTTGAAGCCCAAATCTTTTCATGATAATTTTCATCTTTTTTGAAACATAAATCTTTTCATGAAAATTTTAGACTTTTTTGTAGTCGAAATACTTCATGAAAATTTTCAACTTTTTTAAAGCCGAAATCTTTTCATGAAAATTTTCATCTTTTTTGAAGCTTAAATCTTTTCATGAAAATTTTAGACTTTTTTGCAGCCGAAATCTTTTCATGAAAATCTTCGACTTTTTTGAAGTCGAAATAGTTCATGAAAGTTTTCAACCTTTTTGAAGCTGAAATCTTTGCATGAAAATTTTCAACTTTTTGAAACCAAAATTTTTTCATGAAAATGGTCAACTTTTTTGAAGCCAAAATACCTTCATGAAAATTTTCAACTTTTTTGAAGCCAAAATACCTTCATGAAAATTTTCAACTTTTTTGAAGTCGAAATCTTTTCATGTAAATTTTCAACTTTTTTGAAGCAGAAATCTTTTCATGAAAATGTTCAACTTTTTTGAAGCCGAAATCTTTTCATGAAAATGTTCCATTTTTTTGAAGCCGAAATACTTCATGAAAATTTTCAACTTTTTTGAAGCAGAAATCTTTTCATGAAAATGTTCAACTTTTTGAAGCCGAAATCTTTTCATGAAAATTTTCATCTTTTTTGAAAACGAAATCTTTTCATGAAAATTTTCAACTTTTTGAAACCGAAATCTTTTCATGAAAATTTTCAACTTTTTTGAAGCTGAAATCTTTTCATGAAAATGGTCAACTTTTTTGAAGCCGAAATCTTTTCATGAAAATGTTCAACTTTTTTGAAGCCGAGATCTTTTCATGAAAATTTTCAACTTTTTGAAACCGAAATCTTTTCATGAAAATTTTCAACTTTTTTGAAGCTGTTATCTTTTCATGAAAATTTTCAACTTTTTGAAACCAAAACCTTTCCATGAAAATGTTCAACTTTTTGAAACCAAAATCTTTTCATGAAAATTTTCAACTTTTTGAAACCAAAATCTTTTCATGAAAATTTTCAACTTTTTTGAAGCCGAAATCTTTTCATGAAAATCTTCGACTTTTTTGAAGTCGAAATAGTTCATGAAAGTTTTCAACCTTTTTGAAGCTGAAATCTTTTCATGAAAATGGTCAACTTTTTTGAAGCCGAAATCTTTTCATGAAAATGGTCAACTTTTTTGAAGCCGAAATCTTTTCATGAAAATGTTCAACTTTTTTGAAGCCGAGATCTTTTCATGAAAATGTTCAACTTTTTTAAAGCTGAAATCTTTTCATGAAAATGGTCAACTTTTTTGAAGCCGAAATCTTTTCATGAAAATGTTCAACTTTTTTGAAGCCGAGATCTTTTCATGAAAATTTTCAACTTTTTGAAACCGAAATCTTTTCATGAAAATTTTCAACTTTTTTGAAGCCGAAATCTTTTCATGAAAATGGTCAACTTTTTTGAAGCCGAAATCTTTTCATGAAAATTTTCAACTTTTTGAAGCAGAAATCTTTTCATGAAAATCTTAGACTTTTTTGAAGTCGAAATCTTTTCATGAAAATGTTCAACTTTTTTGAAGCCGAAATCTTTTCATGAAAATGTTCCATCTTTTTGAAGCCGAAATACTTCATAAAAATGTTCAACTTTTTTGAAGCCGAAATCTTTTCATGAAAATGTTCAACTTTTTTGAAGCCGAAATCTTTTCATGAAAATGGTCAACTTTTTTGAAGCCGAAATCTTTTCATGAAAATGTTCAACTTTTTTGAAGCCGAGATCTTTTCATGAAAATGTTCAACTTTTTTAAAGCTGAAATCTTTTCATGAAAATGGTCAACTTTTTTGAAGCCGAAATCTTTTCATGAAAATGTTTAACTTTTTTGAAGCCGAGATCTTTTCATGAAAATTTTCAACTTTTTGAAACCGAAATCTTTTCATGAAAATTTTCAACTTTTTTGAAGCCGAAATCTTTTCATGAAAATGGTCAACTTTTTTGAAGCCGAAATCTTTTCATGAAAATTTTCAACTTTTTGAAGCAGAAATCTTTTCATGAAAATCTTAGACTTTTTTGAAGTCGAAATCTTTTCATGAAAATGTTCAACTTTTTTGAAGCCGAAATCTTTTCATGAAAATGTTCCATTTTTTTGAAGCCGAAATACTTCATGAAAATGTTCAACTTTTTTGAAGCCGAAATCTTTTCATGAAAATGTTCAACTTTTTTGAAGCCGAAATCTTTTCATGAAAATCTTCGACTTTTTTGAAGTCGAAATAGTTCATGAAAGTTTTCAACCTTTTTGAAGCAAAAATCCTGTCATGAAATTTTCACCTTTTTTAAGCAGAATTCTTTTCATGAAAATTTTCAACTTTTTGAAGCCGAAATCTTTTCATGAAAATTTTCAACTTTTTTGAAGCAGAAATCTTTTCATGAAAATCTCAGACTTTTTTGAAGTCGAAATCTTTTCATGTAAATTTTCAACTTTTTTGAAGCAGAAATCTTTTCATGAAAATTTTCAACTTTTTTGAAGCCGAAATCTTTTCATGAAAATGTTCAACTTTTTTGAAGCCGAAATCTTTTAATGAAAATGTTCCATTTTTTTGAAGCCGAAATACTTCATGAAAATTTTCAACTTTTTTGAAGCCGAAATCTTTTCATGAAAATCTTCGACTTTTTTGAAGTCGAAATAGTTCATGAAAGTTTTCAACCTTTTTGAAGCTGAAATCTTTTCATGAAAATTTTCAACTTTTTTGAAGCCGAAATCTTTTCATGAAAATGGTCAACTTTTTTGAAGCCGAAATCTTTTCATGAAAATGTTCAACTTTTTTGAAGCCGAGATCTTTTCATGAAAATGTTCAACTTTTTTAAAGCTGAAATCTTTTCATGAAAATGGTCAACTTTTTTGAAGCCGAAATCTTTTCATGAAAATGTTCAACTTTTTTGAAGCCGAGATCTTTTCATGAAAATTTTCAACTTTTTGAAACCGAAATCTTTTCATGAAAATTTTCAACTTTTTTGAAGCCGAAATCTTTTCATGAAAATGGTCAACTTTTTTGAAGCCGAAATCTTTTCATGAAAATGTTCAACTTTTTTGAAGCAGAAATCTTTTCATGAAAATGTTACATTTTTTTGAAGCCGAAATACTTCATGAAAATTTTCAACTTTTTTGAAGCCGAAATCTTTTCATGAAAATTTTCAACTTTTTTGAAACAGAAATCTTTTCATGAAAATTTTCAACTTTTTTGATGCCGAAATAGTTCATGAAAATTTTCAACTTTTTTGAAGCCGAAATCTTTTCATGAAAATTTTCAACTTTTTTGAAGCCGAAATCTTTTCATGAAAATGTTCAACTTTTTTGATGCCGAAATCTTTTCATGAAAATTTTCAACATTTTTGATGCCGAAATAGTTCATGAAAATTTTCGACTTTGTTGAAGCCGAAATACTTCATGAAAATTTTCAACTTCTTTGAAACCTAAATCTTTTCATGAAAATTTTCAACTTTTTTGATGCCGAAATAGTTCATGAAAATTTTCAACTTTTTTGAAGCCGAAATCTTTTCATGAAAATTTTCAACTTTTTTGAAGCCGAAATCTTTTCATGAAAATGTTCAACTTTTTTGATGCCGAAATCTTTTCATGAAAATTTTCAACTTTTTGAAGCCCAAATCTTTTCATGATAATTTTCATCTTTTTTGAAACATAAATCTTTTCATGAAAATTTTAGACTTTTTTGTAGTCGAAATACTTCATGAAAATTTTCAACTTTTTTAAAGCCGAAATCTTTTCATGAAAATTTTCATCTTTTTTGAAGCTTAAATCTTTTCATGAAAATTTTAGACTTTTTTGCAGCCGAAATCTTTTCATGAAAATCTTCGACTTTTTTGAAGTCGAAATAGTTCATGAAAGTTTTCAACCTTTTTGAAGCTGAAATCTTTGCATGAAAATTTTCAACTTTTTGAAACCAAAATTTTTTCATGAAAATGGTCAACTTTTTTGAAGCCAAAATACCTTCATGAAAATTTTCAACTTTTTTGAAGCCAAAATACCTTCATGAAAATTTTCAACTTTTTTGAAGTCGAAATCTTTTCATGTAAATTTTCAACTTTTTTGAAGCAGAAATCTTTTCATGAAAATGTTCAACTTTTTTGAAGCCGAAATCTTTTCATGAAAATGTTCCATTTTTTTGAAGCCGAAATACTTCATGAAAATTTTCAACTTTTTTGAAGCAGAAATCTTTTCATGAAAATGTTCAACTTTTTGAAGCCGAAATCTTTTCATGAAAATTTTCATCTTTTTTGAAAACGAAATCTTTTCATGAAAATTTTCAACTTTTTGAAACCGAAATCTTTTCATGAAAATTTTCAACTTTTTTGAAGCTGAAATCTTTTCATGAAAATGGTCAACTTTTTTGAAGCCGAAATCTTTTCATGAAAATGTTCAACTTTTTTGAAGCCGAGATCTTTTCATGAAAATTTTCAACTTTTTGAAACCGAAATCTTTTCATGAAAATTTTCAACTTTTTTGAAGCTGTTATCTTTTCATGAAAATTTTCAACTTTTTGAAACCAAAACCTTTCCATGAAAATGTTCAACTTTTTGAAACCAAAATCTTTTCATGAAAATTTTCAACTTTTTGAAACCAAAATCTTTTCATGAAAATTTTCAACTTTTTTGAAGCCGAAATCTTTTCATGAAAATCTTCGACTTTTTTGAAGTCGAAATAGTTCATGAAAGTTTTCAACCTTTTTGAAGCTGAAATCTTTTCATGAAAATGGTCAACTTTTTTGAAGCCGAAATCTTTTCATGAAAATGGTCAACTTTTTTGAAGCCGAAATCTTTTCATGAAAATGTTCAACTTTTTTGAAGCCGAGATCTTTTCATGAAAATGTTCAACTTTTTTAAAGCTGAAATCTTTTCATGAAAATGGTCAACTTTTTTGAAGCCGAAATCTTTTCATGAAAATGTTCAACTTTTTTGAAGCCGAGATCTTTTCATGAAAATTTTCAACTTTTTGAAACCGAAATCTTTTCATGAAAATTTTCAACTTTTTTGAAGCCGAAATCTTTTCATGAAAATGGTCAACTTTTTTGAAGCCGAAATCTTTTCATGAAAATTTTCAACTTTTTGAAGCAGAAATCTTTTCATGAAAATCTTAGACTTTTTTGAAGTCGAAATCTTTTCATGAAAATGTTCAACTTTTTTGAAGCCGAAATCTTTTCATGAAAATGTTCCATCTTTTTGAAGCCGAAATACTTCATAAAAATGTTCAACTTTTTTGAAGCCGAAATCTTTTCATGAAAATGTTCAACTTTTTTGAAGCCGAAATCTTTTCATGAAAATGGTCAACTTTTTTGAAGCCGAAATCTTTTCATGAAAATGTTCAACTTTTTTGAAGCCGAGATCTTTTCATGAAAATGTTCAACTTTTTTAAAGCTGAAATCTTTTCATGAAAATGGTCAACTTTTTTGAAGCCGAAATCTTTTCATGAAAATGTTTAACTTTTTTGAAGCCGAGATCTTTTCATGAAAATTTTCAACTTTTTGAAACCGAAATCTTTTCATGAAAATTTTCAACTTTTTTGAAGCCGAAATCTTTTCATGAAAATGGTCAACTTTTTTGAAGCCGAAATCTTTTCATGAAAATTTTCAACTTTTTGAAGCAGAAATCTTTTCATGAAAATCTTAGACTTTTTTGAAGTCGAAATCTTTTCATGAAAATGTTCAACTTTTTTGAAGCCGAAATCTTTTCATGAAAATGTTCCATTTTTTTGAAGCCGAAATACTTCATGAAAATGTTCAACTTTTTTGAAGCCGAAATCTTTTCATGAAAATGTTCAACTTTTTTGAAGCCGAAATCTTTTCATGAAAATCTTCGACTTTTTTGAAGTCGAAATAGTTCATGAAAGTTTTCAACCTTTTTGAAGCAAAAATCCTGTCATGAAATTTTCACCTTTTTTAAGCAGAATTCTTTTCATGAAAATTTTCAACTTTTTGAAGCCGAAATCTTTTCATGAAAATTTTCAACTTTTTTGAAGCAGAAATCTTTTCATGAAAATCTCAGACTTTTTTGAAGTCGAAATCTTTTCATGTAAATTTTCAACTTTTTTGAAGCAGAAATCTTTTCATGAAAATTTTCAACTTTTTTGAAGCCGAAATCTTTTCATGAAAATGTTCAACTTTTTTGAAGCCGAAATCTTTTAATGAAAATGTTCCATTTTTTTGAAGCCGAAATACTTCATGAAAATTTTCAACTTTTTTGAAGCCGAAATCTTTTCATGAAAATCTTCGACTTTTTTGAAGTCGAAATAGTTCATGAAAGTTTTCAACCTTTTTGAAGCTGAAATCTTTTCATGAAAATTTTCAACTTTTTTGAAGCTGAAATCTTTTCATGAAAATGGTCAACTTTTTTGAAGCCGAAATCTTTTCATGAAAATGTTCAACTTTTTTGAAGCCGAGATCTTTTCATGAAAATGTTCAACTTTTTTAAAGCTGAAATCTTTTCATGAAAATGGTCAACTTTTTTGAAGCCGAAATCTTTTCATGAAAATGTTCAACTTTTTTGAAGCCGAGATCTTTTCATGAAAATTTTCAACTTTTTGAAACCGAAATCTTTTCATGAAAATTTTCAACTTTTTTGAAGCCGAAATCTTTTCATGAAAATGGTCAACTTTTTTGAAGCCGAAATCTTTTCATGAAAATGTTCAACTTTTTTGAAGCAGAAATCTTTTCATGAAAATGTTACATTTTTTTGAAGCCGAAATACTTCATGAAAATTTTCAACTTTTTTGAAGCCGAAATCTTTTCATGAAAATTTTCAACTTTTTTGAAACAGAAATCTTTTCATGAAAATTTTCAACTTTTTTGATGCCGAAATAGTTCATGAAAATTTTCAACTTTTTTGAAGCCGAAATCTTTTCATGAAAATTTTCAACTTTTTTGAAGCCGAAATCTTTTCATGAAAATGTTCAACTTTTTTGATGCCGAAATCTTTTCATGAAAATTTTCAACTTTTTGAAGCCCAAATCTTTTCATGATAATTT
The DNA here is from genome assembly GCF_963930695.1 of Labrus bergylta. NCBI lineage: Eukaryota > Metazoa > Chordata > Actinopteri > Labriformes > Labridae > Labrus > Labrus bergylta. The sequence continues at coordinate 612,874 of NC_089211.1, read as the reverse complement.
TCATCTTTTTTGAAACATAAATCTTTTCATGAAAATTTTAGACTTTTTTGTAGTCGAAATACTTCATGAAAATTTTCAACTTTTTTAAAGCCGAAATCTTTTCATGAAAATTTTCATCTTTTTTGAAGCATAAATCTTTTCATGAAAATTTTAGACTTTTTTGCAGCCGAAATCTTTTCATGAAAATCTTCGACTTTTTTGAAGTCGAAATAGTTCATGAAAGTTTTCAACCTTTTTGAAGCCGAAATCTTTTCATGAAAATTTTCAACTTTTTTGAAGCCGAAATTTTTTCATGAAAATTTTCAACTTTTTTGAAGCCGAGATTTTTTCATGAAAATGGTCAACTTTTTTGAAGCCAAAATACCTTCATGAAAATTTTCAACTTTTTTGAAGCCAAAATACCTTCATGAAAATTTTCAACTTTTTTGAAGTCGAAATCTTTTCATGTAAATTTTCAACTTTTTTGAAGCAGAAATCTTTTCATGAAAATGTTCAACTTTTTTGAAGCCGAAATCTTTTCATGAAAATGTTCCATTTTTTTGAAGCCGAAATACTTCATGAAAATTTTCAACTTTTTTGAAGCCGAAATCTTTTCATGAAAATTTTCAACTTTTTTGAAGCAGAAATCTTTTCATGAAAATCTTAGACTTTTTTGAAGTCGAAATCTTTTCATGTAAATTTTCAACTTTTTTGAAGCAGAAATCTTTTCATGAAAATTTTCAACTTTTTTGAAGCCGAAATCTTTTCATGAAAATGTTCAAGTTTTTGAAACCGAAATCTTTTCATGAAAATGTTCAACTTTTTTGAGGCCGAAATCTTTTCATGAAAATGTTCCATTTTTTTGAAGCCGAAATACTTCATGAAAATTTTCAACTTTTTTGAAGCCGAAATCTTTTCATGAAAATGTTCAACTTTTTTGAAGCAGAAATCTTTTCATGAAAATGTTACATTTTTTTGAAGCCGAAATACTTCATGAAAATTTTCAACTTTTTTGAAGCCGAAATCTTTTCATGAAAATTTTCAACTTTTTTGAAACAGAAATCTTTTCATGAAAATTTTCAACATTTTTGATGCCGAAATAGTTCATGAAAATTTTCGACTTTGTTGAAGACGAAATAATTCATGAAAATTTTCAACTTCTTTGAAACCTAAATCTTTTCATGAAAATTTTCAACTTTTTTGATGCCGAAATAGTTCATGAAAATTTTCAACTTTTTTGAAGCCGAAATCTTTTCATGAAAATTTTCAACTTTTTTGAAGCCGAAATCTTTTCATGAAAATGTTCAACTTTTTTGATGCCGAAATCTTTTCATGAAAATTTTCAACTTTTTGAAGCCCAAATCTTTTCATGATAATTTTCATCTTTTTTGAAACATAAATCTTTTCATGAAAATTTTAGACTTTTTTGTAGTCGAAATACTTCATGAAAATTTTCAACTTTTTTAAAGCCGAAATCTTTTCATGAAAATTTTCATCTTTTTTGAAGCTTAAATCTTTTCATGAAAATTTTAGACTTTTTTGCAGCCGAAATCTTTTCATGAAAATCTTCGACTTTTTTGAAGTCGAAATAGTTCATGAAAGTTTTCAACCTTTTTGAAGCTGAAATCTTTGCATGAAAATTTTCAACTTTTTGAAACCAAAATTTTTTCATGAAAATGGTCAACTTTTTTGAAGCCAAAATACCTTCATGAAAATTTTCAACTTTTTTGAAGCCAAAATACCTTCATGAAAATTTTCAACTTTTTTGAAGTCGAAATCTTTTCATGTAAATTTTCAACTTTTTTGAAGCAGAAATCTTTTCATGAAAATGTTCAACTTTTTTGAAGCCGAAATCTTTTCATGAAAATGTTCCATTTTTTTGAAGCCGAAATACTTCATGAAAATTTTCAACTTTTTTGAAGCAGAAATCTTTTCATGAAAATGTTCAACTTTTTGAAGCCGAAATCTTTTCATGAAAATTTTCATCTTTTTTGAAAACGAAATCTTTTCATGAAAATTTTCAACTTTTTGAAACCGAAATCTTTTCATGAAAATTTTCAACTTTTTTGAAGCTGAAATCTTTTCATGAAAATGGTCAACTTTTTTGAAGCCGAAATCTTTTCATGAAAATGTTCAACTTTTTTGAAGCCGAGATCTTTTCATGAAAATTTTCAACTTTTTGAAACCGAAATCTTTTCATGAAAATTTTCAACTTTTTTGAAGCTGTTATCTTTTCATGAAAATTTTCAACTTTTTGAAACCAAAACCTTTCCATGAAAATGTTCAACTTTTTGAAACCAAAATCTTTTCATGAAAATTTTCAACTTTTTGAAACCAAAATCTTTTCATGAAAATTTTCAACTTTTTTGAAGCCGAAATCTTTTCATGAAAATCTTCGACTTTTTTGAAGTCGAAATAGTTCATGAAAGTTTTCAACCTTTTTGAAGCTGAAATCTTTTCATGAAAATGGTCAACTTTTTTGAAGCCGAAATCTTTTCATGAAAATGGTCAACTTTTTTGAAGCCGAAATCTTTTCATGAAAATGTTCAACTTTTTTGAAGCCGAGATCTTTTCATGAAAATGTTCAACTTTTTTAAAGCTGAAATCTTTTCATGAAAATGGTCAACTTTTTTGAAGCCGAAATCTTTTCATGAAAATGTTCAACTTTTTTGAAGCCGAGATCTTTTCATGAAAATTTTCAACTTTTTGAAACCGAAATCTTTTCATGAAAATTTTCAACTTTTTTGAAGCCGAAATCTTTTCATGAAAATGGTCAACTTTTTTGAAGCCGAAATCTTTTCATGAAAATTTTCAACTTTTTGAAGCAGAAATCTTTTCATGAAAATCTTAGACTTTTTTGAAGTCGAAATCTTTTCATGAAAATGTTCAACTTTTTTGAAGCCGAAATCTTTTCATGAAAATGTTCCATCTTTTTGAAGCCGAAATACTTCATAAAAATGTTCAACTTTTTTGAAGCCGAAATCTTTTCATGAAAATGTTCAACTTTTTTGAAGCCGAAATCTTTTCATGAAAATGGTCAACTTTTTTGAAGCCGAAATCTTTTCATGAAAATGTTCAACTTTTTTGAAGCCGAGATCTTTTCATGAAAATGTTCAACTTTTTTAAAGCTGAAATCTTTTCATGAAAATGGTCAACTTTTTTGAAGCCGAAATCTTTTCATGAAAATGTTTAACTTTTTTGAAGCCGAGATCTTTTCATGAAAATTTTCAACTTTTTGAAACCGAAATCTTTTCATGAAAATTTTCAACTTTTTTGAAGCCGAAATCTTTTCATGAAAATGGTCAACTTTTTTGAAGCCGAAATCTTTTCATGAAAATTTTCAACTTTTTGAAGCAGAAATCTTTTCATGAAAATCTTAGACTTTTTTGAAGTCGAAATCTTTTCATGAAAATGTTCAACTTTTTTGAAGCCGAAATCTTTTCATGAAAATGTTCCATTTTTTTGAAGCCGAAATACTTCATGAAAATGTTCAACTTTTTTGAAGCCGAAATCTTTTCATGAAAATGTTCAACTTTTTTGAAGCCGAAATCTTTTCATGAAAATCTTCGACTTTTTTGAAGTCGAAATAGTTCATGAAAGTTTTCAACCTTTTTGAAGCAAAAATCCTGTCATGAAATTTTCACCTTTTTTAAGCAGAATTCTTTTCATGAAAATTTTCAACTTTTTGAAGCCGAAATCTTTTCATGAAAATTTTCAACTTTTTTGAAGCAGAAATCTTTTCATGAAAATCTCAGACTTTTTTGAAGTCGAAATCTTTTCATGTAAATTTTCAACTTTTTTGAAGCAGAAATCTTTTCATGAAAATTTTCAACTTTTTTGAAGCCGAAATCTTTTCATGAAAATGTTCAACTTTTTTGAAGCCGAAATCTTTTAATGAAAATGTTCCATTTTTTTGAAGCCGAAATACTTCATGAAAATTTTCAACTTTTTTGAAGCCGAAATCTTTTCATGAAAATCTTCGACTTTTTTGAAGTCGAAATAGTTCATGAAAGTTTTCAACCTTTTTGAAGCTGAAATCTTTTCATGAAAATTTTCAACTTTTTTGAAGCTGAAATCTTTTCATGAAAATGGTCAACTTTTTTGAAGCCGAAATCTTTTCATGAAAATGTTCAACTTTTTTGAAGCCGAGATCTTTTGATGAAAATGTTCAAGTTTTTGAAACCGAAATCTTTTCATGAAAATTTTCAACTTTTTTGAAGCAGAAATCTTTTCATGAAAATTTTCAACTTTTTTGAAGCCGAAATCTTTTCATGAAAATGTTCCATTTTTTTGAAGCCGAAATACTTCATGAAAATTTTCAACTTTTTTGAAGCCGAAATCTTTTCATGAAAATGTTCAACTTTTTGAAGCCGAAAGCTTTTCATGAAAATTTTCATCTTTTTTGAAGCCGAAATCTTTTCATGAAAATTTTCAACTTTTTGAAGCAGAAATCTTTTCATGAAAATCTTCAACTTTTTTGAAGTCTAAATCTTTTCATGAAAATGTTCAACTTTTTGAAGTCGAAATAGTTCATGAAAGTTTTCAACCTTTTTGAAGCCAAAATCCTGTCATGAAAATTTTCACCTTTTTTAAGCAGAAATCTTTTCATGAAAATTTTCAACTTTTTGAAACCGAAATCTTTTCATGAAAATTTTCAACTTTTTAAGCCGAGATCTTTTCATGAAAATTTTCATCTTTTTTGAAGCCGAAATCTTTTCATGAAAATCTTCGACTTTTTTGAAGTCGAAATAGTTCATGAAAGTTTTCAACCTTTTTGAAGCTAAAATCTTTTCATGAAAATTTTCAACTTTTTGAAACCAAAATCTTTTCATGAAAATTTTCAACTTTTTTGAAGCCGAAATCTTTTCATGAAAATTTTCAACTTTTTGAAACCGAAATCTTTTCATGAAAATTTTCAACTTTTTTGAAGCTGAAATCTTTTCATGAAAATGGTCAACTTTTTTGAAGCCGAAATCTTTTCATGAAAATGTTCAACTTTTTTGATGCCGAGATCTTTTCATGAAAATTTTCAACTTTTTGAAACCGAAATCTTTTCATGAAAATTTTCAACTTTTTTGAAGCCGAAATCTTTTCTTGAAAATGGTCAACTTTTTTGAAGCCGAAATCTTTTCATGAAAATGTTCAACTTTTTTGATGCCGAGATCTTTTCATGAAAATTTTCAACTTTTTGAAACCGAAATCTTTTCATGAAAATTTTCAACTTTTTTGAAGCCGAGATCTTTTCATGAAAATGTTCAAGTTTTTGAAACCGAAATCTTTTCATGAAAATTTTCAACTTTTTGAAGCAGAAATCTTTTCATGAAAATGGTCAACTTTTTTGAAGCCGAAATCTTTTCATGAAAATTTTCAACTTTTTGAAGCCGAAATCTTTTCATGAAAATTTTCAACTTTTTGAAGCCGAAATCCTTTCATGAAAATTTTCAACTTTTTTGAAGCAGAAATCTTTTCATGAAAATTTTTGACTTTTTTGAAGTCGAAATCTGTTCATGTAAATTTTCAACTTTTTTGAAGCAGAAATCTTTTCATGAAAATTTTCAACTTTTTTGAAGCCGAAATCTTTTCATGAAAATGTTCCATTTTTTTGAAGCCGAAATACTTCATGAAAATTTTCAACTTTTTTGAAGCCGAAATCTTTTCATGAAAATATTCAACTTTTTGAAGCCGAAAGCTTTTCATGAAAATTTTCATCTTTTTTGAAGCCGAAATCTTTTCATGAAAATCTTCGACTTTTATGAAGTCGAAATAGTTCATAAAAGTTTTCAACCTTTTTGAAGCTGAAATCTTTTCATGAAAATTTTCAACTTTTTGAAACCAAAACCTTTTCATGAAAATTTTCAACTTTTTTGAATCCGAAATCTTTTCATGAAAATGGTCAACTTTTTTGAAGCCGAAATCTTTTCATGAAAATGTTCAACTTTTTTGAAGTAGAAATCTTTTCATGAAAATCTCAGACTTTTTTGAAGTCGAAATCTTTTCATGTAAATTTTCAACTTTTTTGAAGCAGAAATCTTTTCATGAAAATGTTCCATTTTTTTGCAGCCGAAATACTTCATGAAAATTTTCATCTTTTTTGAAGCCGAAATCTTTTCATGAAAATGGTCAACTTTTTTGAAGTTGAAATCTTTTCATGAAAATTTTCAACTTTTTGAAGCCGAAATCTTTTCATGAAAATTTTCAACTTTTTTAAAGCCGAGATCTTTTCATGAAAATATTCAACTTTTTTGAAGTCTAAATCTTTTCATGAAAATATTCAACTTTTTTGAAGCCGAAATCTTTTCATGAAAATTTTCAACTTTTTTGAAGCCGAAATCTTTTCACGAAAATTTTCAACTTTTTTGAAACAGAAATCTTTTCATGAAAATTTTCAACTTTTTTGATGCCGAAATAGTTCATGAAAATTTTAGACTTTTTTGCAGCCGAAATACTTCATGAAAATTTTCAACTTTTTTGAAGCCGAAATCTTTTCATGAAAATATTCGACTTTTTTGAAGTCGAAATAGTTCATGAAAATTTTCAACCTTTTTGAAGCTGAAATCTTTTCATGAAAATTTTCAACTTTTTGAAACCAAAATCTTTTGATGAAAATTTTCAATTTTTTTGAAGCCGAAATCTTTTCATGAAAATGTTCAACTTTTTTGAAGCAGAAATCTTTTCATGAAAATTTTCAACTTTTTGAAACCGAAATCTTTTCATGAAAATGTTCAACTTTTTTAAGCCGAAATCTTTTCATGAAAATGTTCCATTGTTTTGCAGCCGAAATACTTCATGAAAATTTTCAACTTTTTTGAAGCCGAAATCTTTTCATGAAAATGTTCCATTTTTTTGAAGCCGAAATACTTCATGAAAATGTTCAACTTTTTTGAAGCCGAAATCTTTTCATGAAAATGTTCAACTTTTTTGAAGCAGAAATCTTTTCATGAAAATTTTCATCTTTTTTGAAGCCGAAATCTTTTCATGAAAATGTTCAACTTTTTTGAAGCCGAGATCTTTTCATGAAAATTTTCAACTTTTTGAAACCTTAATCTTTTCATGAAAATTTTCAACTTTTTTGAAGCCGAAATCTTTTCATGAAAATGGTCAACTTTTTTGAAGCCGAAATCTTTTCATGAAAATCTTAGACTTTTTTGAAGTTGAAATCTTTTCATGAAAATTTTCAACTTTTTTGAAGCCGAAATCTTTTCATGAAAATGTTCAACTTTTTTGAAGCCGAAATCTTTTCATGAAAATTTTCAACTTTTTGAAACCAAAATCTTTTCATGAAAATGTTCAACTTTTTTGAAGCCGAAATCTTTTCATGAAAATGTTCAACTTTTTTGAAGCCGAAATCTTTTCATGAAAATTTTCAACTTTTTGAAACCAAAATCTTTTCATGAAAATTTTCAACTTTTTTGAAGCCGAAATCTTTTCATGAAAATGTTCAACTTTTTTAAAGCCGAGATCTTTTCATGAAAATATTCAACTTTTTTGAAGTCTAAATCTTTTCATGAAAATATTCAACTTTTTTGAAGTCTAAATCTTTTCATGAAAATTTTCAACTTTTTTGAAGCCGAAATCTTTTCACGAAAATTTTCAACTTTTTTGAAACAGAAATCTTTTCATGAAAATTTTCAACTTTTTTGATGCTGAAATAGTTCATGAAAATTTTAGACTTTTTTGCAGCCGAAATACTTCATGAAAATTTTCAACTTTTTTGAAGCCGAAATCTTTTCATGAAAATCTTCGACTTTTTTGAAGTCGAAATAGTTCATGAAAATTTTCAACCTTTTTGAAGCTGAAATCTTTTCATGAAAATTTTCAACTTTTTGAAACCGAAATCTTTTCATGAAAATTTTCATCTTTTTTGAAGCCGAAATCTTTTCATGAAAATCTTCGACTTTTTTGAAGTCGAAATAGTTCATGAAAGTTTTCAACTTTTTGAAGCCGAAATCTATTCATGAAAATTTTCATCTTTTTTGAAGCCGAAATCTTTTCATGAAAATGGTCAACTTTTTGAAGCAGAAATCTTTTCATGAAAATGTTCAACTTTTTTGAAGCCAAAATACCTTCATGAAAATTTTCAACTTTTTTGAAGTCGAAATCTTTTCAAGTAAATTTTCAACTTTTTTGAAGCAGAAATCTTTTCATGAAAATGTTCAACTTTTTTGAAGCCGAAATCTTTTCATGAAAATGTTCCATTTTTTTGAAGCCGAAATACTTCATGAAAATTTTCAACTTTTTTGAAGCCGAAATCTTTTCATGAAAATTGTCAACTTTTTTGAAGCCGAAATCTTTTCATGAAAATTTCCAACTTTTTGAAGCCGAAATCTTTTCATGAAAATGTTCAACTTTTTTGAAGCAGAAATGTTTTCATGAAAATCTTAGACTTTTTTGAAGTCGAAATCTTTTCATGTAAATTTTCAACTTTTTTGAAAAAGAAATCTTTTCATGAAAATCTTCAACTTTTTTGAAGCCGAAATCTTTTCATGAAAATCTTCGACTTTTTTGATGTCGAAATAGTTCATGAAAGTTTTCAACCTTTTTGAAGCCAAAATCCTGTCATGAAAATTTTCACCTTTTTTAAGCAGAAATCTTTTCATGAAAATTTTCAACTTTTTGAAACCGAAATCTTTTCATGAAAATTTTCAACTTTTTGAAGCCGAAATCTTTTCATGAAAATTTTCATCTTTTTTGAAGCCGAAATCTTTTCATGAAAATCTTCGACTTTTTTGAAGTCGAAATAGTTCATGAAAGTTTTCAACCTTTTTGAAGCTGAAATCTTTTCATGAAAATTTTCAACTTTTTGAAACCAAAATCTTTTCATGAAAATTTTCAACTTTTTTGAAGCCGAAATCTTTTCATGAAAATGGTCAACTTTTTTGAAGCCGAAATCTTTTCATGAAAATTTTCAACTTTTTGAAGCCAAAATCTTTTCATGAAAATTTTCAACTTTTTTGAAGCAGAAATCTTTTCATGAAAATTTTCAACTTTTTTGAAGCAGAAATCTTTTCATGAAAATGTTCAACTTTTTTGAAGCCAAAATACTTCATGAAAATTTTCAACTTTTTTGAAGTCGAAATCTTTTCATGTAAATTTTCAACTTTTTTGAAGCCGAAATCTTTTCATGAAAATTTTCAACTTTTTGAAACCGAAATCTTTTCATGAAAATTTTCAACTTTTTGAAACCGAAATCTTTTCATGAAAATTTTCAACTTTTTGAAGCCGAAATCTTTTCATGAAAATTTTCATCTTTTTTGAAGCCGAAATCTTTTCATGAAAATCTTCGACTTTTTTGAAGTCGAAATAGTTCATGAAAGTTTTCAACCTTTTTGAAGCCGAAATCTTTTCATGAAAATTTTCAACTTTTTTAAAGCCGAAATCTTTAAATGAAAATTTTCAACTTTTTTAAAGCAGAAATCTTTTCATGAAAATTTTCAACTTTTTTGAAGCCGAAATAGTTCATGAAAATTTTCAACTCTTTTGAACCCGAAATCTTTTCATGAAAATGTTCAACTTTTTTGAAGCTGAAATCTTTTCATGAAAATGTTCAACTTTTTTGAAGTCGAAATAGTTCATGAAAGTTTTCAACCTTTTTGAAGCCAAAATCCTGTCGTGAAAATTTTCAACTTTTTTGAAGCAGAAATCTTTTCATGAAAATTTTCAACTTTTTGAAACCGAAATCTTTTCATGAAAATTTTCATCTTTTTTGAAGCCGAAATCTTTTCATGAAAATCTTCGACTTTTTTGAAGTCGAAATAGTTCATGAAAGTTTTCAACTTTTTGAAGCCGAAATCTTTTCATGTAAATTTTCAACTTTTTTGAAGCCGAGATCTTTTCATGAAAATGTTCAACTTTTTTGAAACCTAAATCTTTTCATGAAAATGTTCAACTTTTTTGAAGCCGAAATAATTCATGAAATTTTTCAACTTTTTTGAAGCAGAAATCTTTTCATGAAAATGTTCAACTTTTTTGAAGCCGAAATCTTTTCATGAAAATTTTCAACTTTTTGAAACCAAAATCTTTTCATGAAAATTTTCAACTTTTTTGAAGCAGAAATCTTTTCATGAAAATGTTCAACTTTTTTGAAGCAGAAATCTTTTCATGAAAATGTTCAACTTTTTTGAAACCGAAATCTTTTCATGAAAATTTTCAACATTTTTGAAGCCGAAATCTTTTCATGAAAATGGTCAACTTTTTTGAAGCCGAAATCTTTTCATGAAAATTTTCAACTTTTTGAACCCGAAATCTTTTCATGAAAATGTTCAACTTTTTTGAAGCAGAAATTTTTTTGTGAAAATCTTAGACTTTTTTGAAGTCGAAATCTTTTCATGTAAATTTTCAACTTTTTTAAAAAAGAAATCTTTTCATGAAAATCTTCAACTTTTTTGAAGCCGAAATCTTTTCATGAAAATGTTCAAGTTTTTTGACGCCGAAATCTTTTCATGAAAATGTTCCATTTTTTTGAAGCCGAAATACTTCATGAAAATGTTCAACTTTTTTGAAGCCGAAATCTTTTCATGAAAATGTTCAACTTTTTTGAAGCAGAAATCTTTTCATGAAAATCTTCGACTTTTTTGATGTCGAAATAGTTCATGAAAGTTTTCAACTTTTTTGAAGCCGAAATCTTTTCATGAAAATGTTCAACTTTTTTGAAGCCGAAATCTTTTCATGAAAATGTTCAACTTTTTTGAAACCGAAATCTTTTCATGAAAATTTTCAACATTTTTGAAGCCGAAATCTTTTCATGAAAATGGTCAACTTTTTTGAAGCCGAAATCTTTTCATGAAAATTTTCAACTTTTTGAAACCGAAATCTTTTCATGAAAATGTTCAACTTTTTTAAGTCGAAATCTTTTCATGAAAATGTTCCATTGTTTTGCAGCCGAAATACTTCATGAAAATTTTCAACTTTTTTGAAGCCGAAATCTTTTCATGAAAATCTTCGACTTTTTTGAAGTCGAAATAGTTCATGAAAGTTTTCAACCTTTTTGAAGCCAAAATCCTGTCTTGAAAATGTTCCATTTTTTTGAAGCCGAAATACTTCATGAAAATTTTCAACTTTTTTGAAGCCGAAATCTTTTCATGAAAATGTTCAACTTTTTTGAAGCCGAAATCTTTTCATGAAAATGTTCCATTTTTTTGAAGCCGAAATACTTCATGAAAAGTTTCAACTTTTTTGAAGCCGAAATCTTTTCATGAAAATGTTCAACTTTTTTGAAGCTGAAATCTTTTCATGAAAATGTTCAACTTTTTTGAAGTCGAAATAGTTCATGAAAGTTTTCAACCTTTTTGAAGCCAAAATCCTGTCATGAAAATTTTCAACTTTTTTGAAGCAGAAATCTTTTCATGAAAATTTTCAACTTTTTGAAACCGAAATCTTTTCATGAAAATTTTCATCTTTTTTGAAGCCGAAATCTTTTCATGAAAATCTTCGACTTTTTTGAAGTCGAAATAGTTCATGAAAGTTTTCAACTTTTTGAAGCCGAAATCTTTTCATGTAAATTTTCAACTTTTTTGAAGCCGAGATCTTTTCATGAAAATGTTCAACTTTTTTGAAACCTAAATCTTTTCATGAAAATGTTCAACTTTTTTGAAGCCGAAATAATTCATGAAATTTTTCAACTTTTTTGAAGCAGAAATCTTTTCATGAAAATGTTCAACTTTTTTGAAGCCGAAATCTTTTCATGAAAATTTTCAACTTTTTGAAACCAAAATCTTTTCATGAAAATTTTCAACTTTTTTGAAGCAGAAATCTTTTCATGAAAATGTTCAACTTTTTTGAAGCAGAAATCTTTTCATGAAAATGTTCAACTTTTTTGAAACCGAAATCTTTTCATGAAAATTTTCAACATTTTTGAAGCCGAAATCTTTTCATGAAAATGGTCAACTTTTTTGAAGCCGAAATCTTTTCATGAAAATTTTCAACTTTTTGAACCCGAAATCTTTTCATGAAAATGTTCAACTTTTTTGAAGCAGAAATTTTTTTGTGAAAATCTTAGACTTTTTTGAAGTCGAAATCTTTTCATGTAAATTTTCAACTTTTTTAAAAAAGAAATCTTTTCATGAAAATCTTCAACTTTTTTGAAGCCGAAATCTTTTCATGAAAATGTTCAAGTTTTTTGACGCCGAAATCTTTTCATGAAAATGTTCCATTTTTTTGAAGCCGAAATACTTCATGAAAATGTTCAACTTTTTTGAAGCCGAAATCTTTTCATGAAAATGTTCAACTTTTTTGAAGCAGAAATCTTTTCATGAAAATCTTCGACTTTTTTGATGTCGAAATAGTTCATGAAAGTTTTCAACTTTTTTGAAGCCGAAATCTTTTCATGAAAATGTTCAACTTTTTTGAAGCCGAAATCTTTTCATGAAAATGTTCAACTTTTTTGAAACCGAAATCTTTTCATGAAAATTTTCAACATTTTTGAAGCCGAAATCTTTTCATGAAAATGGTCAACTTTTTTGAAGCCGAAATCTTTTCATGAAAATTTTCAACTTTTTGAAACCGAAATCTTTTCATGAAAATGTTCAACTTTTTTAAGCCGAAATCTTTTCATGAAAATGTTCCATTGTTTTGCAGCCGAAATACTTCATGAAAATTTTCAACTTTTTTGAAGCCGAAATCTTTTCATGAAAATCTTCGACTTTTTTGAAGTCGAAATAGTTCATGAAAGTTTTCAACCTTTTTGAAGCCAAAATCCTGTCTTGAAAATGTTCCATTTTTTTGAAGCCGAAATACTTCATGAAAATTTTCAACTTTTTTGAAGCCGAAATCTTTTCATGAAAATGTTCAACTTTTTTGAAGCCGAAATCTTTTCATGAAAATGTTCCATTTTTTTGAAGCCGAAATACTTCATGAAAAGTTTCAACTTTTTTGAAGCCGAAATCTTTTCATGAAAATG